>NW_027228222.1:0-225849 GCF_037783145.1 Equus przewalskii
TCTCAGAAATGACCTGCCGGGTATGCCGGAACCATCTCTCAGACGTGCCAGAAGCACGTGGCGGACAGTCCGGAATCACCTGTTGGGCATACGCAACCACCTCTGACACGTACCAGAACCACGTGCCGTGCACGCCGTAACCACCTACCGGACAGACCGGAATCAACTTCTGGGCATGCCGGAACCCCCAGTCCGATGTGCCAGAAACACGTGCCGGAGACGCCGGAAGCACCTGCCGAGCACGTCGCAACCACCTGCTCAACTCGCCTGAACCACCTGCCGGACACGCCAAAATCACCTGCCCGCTACACCAGCACCACTTCGGGGACAAGCCGGAATCACGTGAGGGGCATGCCGGCACAGCCTCTCAGACTGAACCTCGTGCCGGACACCACAGAACCACCTGCCGGACAGACCGGAACCACCTGCCGGACACGCCGGAACCACCGGCTCGACCCGCCGGAACGACCGCTGGACATGCTAAATCACCTGCCGGCTACGCCGGAAACACTTGGCGAACACTCCTGAATCATCTGCCGGGCATGCCGGAACCACCTCTCAGATATGCCAGACCACGTGACAATGACCCCGGAAGCACCTGCCGAGCACGCCGGAACCACCTGCTCTACTCGCCAGAACCACCTGCCGGACACGCAAAAATCACCTGCCGGCTACGCCACAACCAGTTGGGGAACACTTCGGAATCACCTGCCGGGCTTGCTGGAACCACCTGCCGGTCATGCCAAAATCACCTGCCAACTACACCAGTACCACTTGGCGGACAGAGTGGAAACAGCTGTCGGGTCGGCCGGAACCACATCTCAGACGTGCCAGAACCATGTGCATGAGATGCTGGAACCACACCCCGAACAGACGGAAAACACCTGCCAGACCAGTCTGAACAACCTGCGGAGCACGCCGGAGCCACCTATCGACTCGCCGGAACCACCTACCTGACATGCCCAAATCACCAGCCGGGTATGCCAGAACCACTCGGCGGACACTCCGGAATCATCTGCCGGATATGCCGGAACCAGCTCTCAGACACCAGAACCACGTGCCGGAGACGCCGGAAGCACCTGCCGAGCATGCCGGAGCCACCTGCTTGACTCGCCAGAAACACCTGCCGGACACGCCAACATCACCTGCCGGGTACGCCAGAACCACCTGGCGGACACTCCGAAATCACCTGTCGCGCATGCCGGAACCACCTCTCAGACGTGCCGGAAGCACGTGCCGGACACGCCGGAATCACCTACCGGACAGACCGGAACCACCTGCCGAGCACGCCGGAGCCACCTGTTCGACTCGCTGGAACCACCTGCCGGACAGGCCAATATCAACTCCTGGCTATGCCAGAACCACCTGGGGGACGGTCCGGAATCACCTGCCAGCCATGGCGGAACCACATCTCAGACGTGCCAGAACCACCTGCCGGAGAAGCTGGAAACACGTCCTGGACAGTCTGGAACCACCTGCCGTCCAAGCCTGAACCACCTGCCAAGCACAACGGAACAACCTGCCAGACACGCCAAAATCACCTGCGTGTTATGCCAGAACCACTTGGAGGACTCTCTGGGATGGCCTGCCGGGCATGCCGGAACCACCTCTCAGACGTGCCAGAACCATGTGGCGGAGAGTCCGGAATCACCTGTTGGGCATGCGCAACCACCTCTGAGACGTACCAGAACCACATGCCGTGCAGGCTGGAACCACCTACCGGACAGACCGGAATCACCTTTCGGGCATGCCGGAACCACCTGTCAGATGTGCCAGAAACACGTGCCGGAGATGCCGGAAGCACCTGCCAAGCACGTTGGAACCACCTGCTCAACTCGCCTGAACCACCTGCCGGACATGCCAAAATCACCTGCCGACTATGCCAGAAGCACTTGGAGAACACTGCGGAATCATTTGCCGGGCATGCAGGAACCACCTCTCAGACATACCAGAACCCTGTGCCAATGACCCCGGAAGCACCGCCGAGCACGCCGGAACCACCTGGTCGACTCGCCAGAACCACCTGCCGGACAGGCCAATATCAACTGCTGGCTATGCCAGAACCACCTGTGGGACAGTCCGGGATCACCTGCCAGCCATGGCGGAACCACCTCTCAGACGTACCAGAACCACCTGCTGGAGAAGCTGGAAACACGTCCTGGACAGACTGGAACCACGTGACGGCCATGCCTGAACCACCTGCCGGACACGCCAAAATCACCTGCGGGCTACGCCAGAACCACTTGGACGACTCTCCGAAATGACCTGCCGGGCATGTTGGAACCACCTCTCAGACGTGCCAGAAGCACGTGGCGGACAGTCCGGAATCACCTGTTGGGCATACGCAAGCACCTCTGACACGTACCAGAACCAAGTGCCGTGCACGCCGGAACCACCTACCGGACAGACCGGAATCAACTTTTGGGCATGCCGGAACCACCAGTCAGATGTGCCAGAAACACGTGCCGGAGACGCCGGAAGCACCTGCTGAGCACGTCGCAACCACCTGCACAACTCGCCGGAACCACCTGCCGGACACGCCAAAATCACCTGCCCACTACACCAGCACCACTTCGGGGACAAGCCGGAATCACGTGAGGGGCATGCCGGCACAGCCTCTCAGACTGAACCTCGTGCCGGACACCACAGAACCACCTGCCGGACAGACCGGAACCACCTGCCGGACACGCCGGAACCACAGGCTCGACCCGCCGGAACGACCGCTGGACATGCAAAATCACCTGCCGGCTACGCCGCAAACACTTGGCGAACACTCCGGAATCACCTGCCGGGCATGCCGGAACCACCTCTCAGATATGCCAGAACCACGTGCCAATGACCCCGGAAGCACCTGCCGAGCACGCCGGAACCACCTGCTCGACTCGCCAGAACCACCTGCCGGACACGCAAAAATCACCTGCCGGCTACGCCACAACCAGTTGGGGAACACTTCGGAATCACCTGCCGGGCTTGCTGGAACCACCTGCCGGTCATGCCAAAATCACCTGCCAACTACGATAGTACCACTTGGCGGACACTTTGGAAACACCTGTCGGGCCGGCCGGAACCACATCTCAGACGTGCCAGAACCATGTGCATGAGATGCTGGAACCACACCCCGAACAGACGGAAAACACCTGCCAGACCCGTCTGAACAACCTGCCGAGCACGCCGGAGCCACCTGCTCGACTCGCCGGAACCACCTACCTGACATGCCCAAATCACCAGCCGGGTATGCCAGAACCACTTGGCGGACACTCCGGAATCATCTGCTGGACATGACGGAACCAGCTCTCAGACACACCAGAACCACGTGCCGGAGACGCCGGAAGCACCTGCCAAGCACGTTGGAACCACCTGCTCAACTCGCCTGAACCACCTGCCGGACATGCCAAAATCACCTGCCGACTATGCCAGAACCACTTGGCGAACACTCCGGAATCACCTGCCGGGCATGCCGGAACCACCTCTCAGATATGCCAGAACCACGTGCCAATGACCCCGGAAGCACCTGCCGAGCACGCCGGAACCACCTGCTCGACTCGCCAGAACCACCTGCCGGACACGCAAAAATCACCTTCCGGCTACGCCACAACCAGTTGGGGAACACTTCGGAATCACCTGCCGGGCTTTCTGGAACCACCTGCCGGTCATGTGAAAATCACCTGCCAACTACGCCAGTACCACTTGGCGGACACAGTGGAAACACCTGTCGGGCCCGCCGGAACCACGTCTCAGACGTGCCAGAACCATGTGGATGAGATGCTGGAACCACACCCCGAACAGACGGAAAACACCTGCCAGACCGGTCTGAACAACCTGCCGAGCACGCCGGAGCCACCTGCTCGACTCGCCGGAACCACCTACCTGACATGCCCAAATCACCAGCCGGGTATGCCAGAAGCACTTGGCGGACACTCCGGAATCATCTGCCGGACATGCCGGAACCAGCTCTCAGACACACCAGAACCACGTGCCGGAGATGCCGGAAGCACCTGCCGAGCATGCCGGAGCCACCTGCTCGACTCGCCAGAAACACCTGCCGGATACGCCAAAATCACCTGCCGGGTATGCCAGAACCACCTGGCGGACACTATGGAATCACCTGCTGCGCATGCCGGAACCACCTCTCAGACGTGCCGGAAGCACGTGCCAGACACGCCGGAAACACCTACCGGACAGACCGGAACCACCTGCCAAGAACGCCGGAGCCACCTGTTCGACTCGCTGGAACCACCTGCCGGACAGGCCAATATCAACTGCTGGCTATGCCAGAACCACCTGGGGGACAGTCCGGGATCACCTGCCAGCCATGGCGGAACCACCTCTCAGACGTACCAGAACCACCTGCTGGAGAAGCTGGAAACACGTCCTGGAGAGTCTGGAACCACCTGCCGGCCAAGCCTGAACCACCTGCCAAGCACAACGGAACAACCTGCCAGACACGCCAAAATCACCTGCGTGTTATGCCAGAACCACTTGGAGGACTCTCTGGGATGACCTGCCGGGCATGCCGGAACCACCTCTCAGACGTGCCAGAACCATGTGGCGGACAGTCCGGAATCACCTGTTGGGCATGCGCAACCACCTCTGAGACGTACCAGAACCACATGCCGTGCAGCCTGGAACCACCTACCGGACAGATCGGAATCACCCTTCGGGCATGCCGGAACCACCTGTCAGATGTGCCACAAACACGTGCCGGAGACGCCAGAAGCACCTGCCAAGCACGTTGCAACCACCTGCCGGACAGACCGGAATCAACTTCTGGGCATGCCGGAACCACCAGTCAGATGTGCCAGAAACACGTGCCGGAGACGCCGGAAGCACCTGCCGAGCACGTCGCAACCACCTGCTCAACTCGCCTGAACCACCTGCCGGACACGCCAAAATCACCTGCCCGCTACACCAGCACCACTTCGGGGACAAGCCGGAATCACGTGAGGGGCATGCTGGCACAGCCTCTCAGACTGAACCTCGTGCCGGACACCACAGAACCACCTGCCGGACAGACCGGAACCACCTGCCGGACACGCCGGAACCACCGGCTCGACCCGCCGGAACGACCACTGGACGTGCAAAATCACCTGCCGGCTACGCCGGAAACACTTGGCGAACACTCCGGAATCACTTGCCGGGCATGCAGGAACCACATCTCAGACATGCCAGAACCCCGTGCCAATGACCCCGGAAGCACCAGCCGAGCACGCCGGAACCACCTGCTCGACTCGCCAGAACCACCTGCCGATCACGCAAAAATCACCTGCCGGCTACGCCACAACCAGTTGGTGAACACTTTGGAATCACCTGCCAGGCTTGCTGGAACCACCTGCCAGTCATGCCAAAATCACCTGCCAACTACGCCAGAACCGCTTGGCGGACACTGCGGAAACACCTGTCGGGCCGGCTGGAACCACATCTCAGACGTGCCAGAAACGTGTTCATGAGATGCTGGAACCACACCCCGAACAGACGGATACCACCTGCCAGAACCGCCTGAACCACCTGCTGAGCACGCCGGAACCACCTGCTCGACTCACCGGTACCACATCCCTGACACGCCAAAATCACCTGCTGGGTATGCCAGAACCACTTGGCGGACACTCCGGAATCATCTGCCGGACATGCCGGAACAGCTCTCAGACACACCAGTACCAAGTGCCGGAGACGCCGGAAGCACCTGCCAAGCATGCCGGAGCCACCTGCTCGACTCGCCAGAAACACCTGCCGGACACGCCAAAATCACCTGCCGGGTATGCCAGAACCATCTGGCGGACACTACGGAATCACCTGCCGCGCATGCCGCAACCACCTCTCAGACGTGCCGGAAGCACGTGCCAGACACGCCGGAAACACCTACAGGACAGACCGGAACCACCTGCCAAGAACGCCGGAGCCACCTGTTCGACTCGCTGGAACCACCTGCCGGACAGGCCAATATCAACTGCTGGCTATGCCAGAACCACCTGGGGCACAGTCCGGGATCACCTGCCAGCCATGGCGGAACCACCTCTCAGACGTACCTGAACCACCTGCCAGAGAAGCTGGAAACACGTCCTGGACAGTCTGGAACCACCTGCCGGCCAAGCCTGAACCACCTGCCAAGCACAACGGAACAACCTGCCAGACACGCCAAAATCACCTGCGGGCTACGCCAGAACCACTTGGACGACTCTCCGAAATGACCTGCCGGGCATGTTGGAACCACCTCTCAGACGTGCCACAAGCACGTGGCGGACAGACCGGAATCACCTGTTGGGCATACGCAACCACCTCTGAGAAGTACCAGAACCACGTGCCGTGCACGCCGGAACCACCTACCGGACAGACCGGAATCAACTTTTGGGCATGCCGGAACCACCAGTCAGATGTGCCAGAAACACGTGCCGGAAACGCCGGAAGCACCTGCCGAACACGTCGCAACCACCTGCTCAACTCGCCTGAACCACCTGCCGGACACGCCAAAATCACCTGCCCGTTACACCAGCACCACTTCGGGGACAAGCCGGAATCAAGTGAGGGGCATGCCGGCACAGCCTCTCAGACTGAACCTCGTGCCGGACACCACAGAACCACCTGCCGGACAGACAGGAACCACCTGCCGGACACGCCGGAACCACCGGCTCGACCCGCCAGAACGACCGCTGGACATGCAAAATCACCAGCCGGCCATGCCGGAAACACTTGGCGAACACTCCGGAATCACCTGCCGGGCATGCCGGAACCACCTCTCAGATATGCCAGAACCACGTGCCAATGACCCCGGAAGCACCTGCCGAGCACGCCGGAACCACCTGCTCGACTCGCCAGAACCACCTGCCGGACACGCAAAAATCACCTGCCGGCTACGCCACAACCAGTTGGGGAACACTTCGGAATCACCTGCCGGGCTTGCTGGAACCACCTGCCGGTCATGCCAAAATCACCTGCCAAGTACGCCAGTACCACTTGGCGGCCATGTGGAAACACCTGTCGGGCCGGCCAGAACCACATCTCAGACGTGCCAGAACCATGTGCATGAGATGCTGGAACCACACCCCGAACAGACGGAAAACACCTGCCAGACCCGTCTGAACAACCTGCCGAGCACGCCGGAGCCACCTGCTCGACTCGCCGGAACCACCTACCTGACATGCCCAAATCGCCAGCCGGGTATGCCAGAACCACTTGGCGGACACTCCGGAATCATCTGCCGGACATGCCGGAACGTGCTCTCAGACACACCAGAACCACGTGCCAGAGACGCCGGAAGCACCTGCCGAGCATGCCGGAGCCACCTGCTCGACTCGCCAGAAACACCTGCCAGACATGCCAAAATCACCTGCCGGGTACGCCAGAACCACCTGGGTGACTCTCCGAAATCACCTGTCGCGCATGCCAGAACCACCTCTCAGACGTGCCGGAAGCACGTGCAGGACACGCCGGAATCACCTACCGGACAGACCGGAACCACCTGCCGAGCACGCCGGAGCCACCTGTTCGACTCGCTGGAACCACCTGCCGGACAGGCCAATATCAACTGCTGGCTATGCCAGAACCACCTGGGGGACGGTCCGGAATCACCTGCCAGCCATGGCGGAACCACCTCTCAGACGTACCAGGACCACCTGCCGGAGAAGCTGGAAACACGTCCTGGACAGACTGGAACCACGTGACGGCCATGCCTGAACCACCTGCCGAGCACGGCGGAACCACCTGCCGGACTCGCCAAAATCACCTGCGGGCTACGCCAGAACCACTTGGACGACTCTCCGAAATGACCTGCCCGGCATGTTGGAACCACCTCTCAGACGTGCCAGAAGCACGTGGCGGACAGTCCGGAATCACCTGTTGGGCATACGCAACCACCTCTGACACGTACCAGAACCACGTGCCGTGCACGCCGGAACCACCTACCGGACAGACCGGAATCAACTTCTGGGCATGCCGGAACCACCAGTCAGATGTGCCAGAAACACGTGCCGGAGACGCCGGAAGCACCTGCCGAGCACGTCGCAACCACCTGCTCAACTCGCCTTTACCACCTGCCGGACACGCCAAAATCACCTGCCCGCTACACCAGCACCACTTCGGGGACAAGCCGGAATCACGTGAGGGGCATGCCGGCACAGCCTCTCAGACTGAACCTCGTGCCGGACACCACAGAACCACCTGCCGGACAGACCGGAACCACCTGCCGGACACGCCGGAACCACCGGCTCGACCCGCCCTAATGACTGCTGGACATGCAAAATCACCTGCCGGCTACGCCGCAAACACTTGGCGAACACTCCGGAATCACCTGCCGGGCATGCCGGAACCACCTCTCAGATATGCCAGAACCACGTGCCAATGCCCCGGGAAGCACCTGCCGAGAACGCCGGAACCACCTGCTCGACTCGCCAGAACCACCTGCCAGACACGCAGAAATCACCTGCCGGCTACGCCACAACCAGTTGGGGAACACTTCGGAATCACCTGCCTGGCTTGCTGGAATCAGCTGCCGGTCATGCCAAAATCACCTGCCAACTACGCCAGTACCACTTGGCGGACACTGTGGAAACACCTGTCGGGCCGGCCGGAACCACATCTCAGACGTGCCAGAACCATGTGCATGAGATGCTGGAACCACACCCCGAACAGACGGAAATCACCTGCCAGACCCGTCTGAACAACCTGCGGAGCACGCCGGAGCCACCTATAAACACGCTGGAACCACCTAAATGACATGCCCAAATCACCAGCCGGGTATGCCAGAACCACTTGGCGGACACTCCGGAATCATCTGCCGGACATGCCGGAACCAGCTCTCAGACACCAGAACCACGTGCCGGAGACGCCGGAAGCACCTGCCGAGCATGCCGGAGCCACCTGCTCGACTCGCCAGAAACACCTGCCGGACACTCCAAAATCACCTGCCGGGTACGCCAGAACCACCTGGCGGACACTCCGAAATCACCTGTCGGGCATGCCGGAACCACCTCTCAGACGTGCCGGAAGCACGTGCCGGACACGCCGGAATCACCTACCGGACAGACCGGAACCACCTGCCGAGCACGCCGGAGCCACCTGTTCGACTCGCTGGAACCACCTGCCGGACAGGCCAATATCAACTGCTGGCTATGCCAGAACCACCGGGGGGACGGTCCGGAATCACCTGCCAGCCATGGCGGAACCACCTCTCAGACGTACCAGAACCACCTGCCGGAGAAGCTGGAAACACGTGCTGGACAGTCTGGAACCACCTGCCGGCCAAGCCTGAACCACCTGCCAAGCACAACGGAACAACCTGTCAGACACGCCAAAATCACCTGCGTGTTATGCCAGAACCACTTGGAGGACACTCCGAAATGACCTGCCGGGCATGTTGGAACCACCTCTCAGACGTGCCAGCAGCACGTGGCGGACAGTCCGGAATCACCTGTTGGGCATACGCAACCACCTCTGAGACGTACGAGAACCACGTGCCGTGCACGCCGGAACCACCTACCGGACAGACCGGAATCACCTTTTGGGCATGCCGGAACCACCTGTCAGATGTGCCAGAAACACGTGCCGGAGACGCCGGAAGCACCTGCCAAGCACGTTGGAACCACCTGCTCAACTCGCCTGAACCACCTGCCGGACATGCCAAAATCACCTGCCGACTATGCCAGAACCACTTGGCGAACACTCCGGAATCACCTGCCGGGCATGCAGGAACCACCTCTCAGACATGCCAGAACCCCGTGCCAATGACCCCGGAAGCACCAGCCGAGCACGCCGGAACCACCTGCTCGACTCGCCAGAACCACCTGCCGATCACGCAAAAATCACCTGCGTGGTACGCCAGAACCACCTGGCCGACACTCTGAAATCACCTGTCGCGCATGCCGGAACCACCTCGGAGACGTGCCGGAAGGACGTGTCGGACACGCCGGAATCACCTACCTTACAGACCGGAACCACCTGCCGAGCACGCCGGAGCCACCTGTTCGACTCGCTGGAACCACCTGCCGGACAGGCCAATATCAACTGCTGGCTATGCCAGAACCACCTGGGGGACGGTCCGGAATCACCTGCCAGCCATGGCGGAACCACCTCTCAGACGTACCAGAACCACCTGCCGGAGAAGCTGGAAACACGTCCTGGACAGTCTGGAACCACTTGCCGGCCAAGCCTGAACCACCTGGAAGCACAATGGAACAACCTGACAGACACGCCAAAATCACCTGCGTGTTATGCCAGAACCACTTGGAGGACTCTCTGGGATGACCTGCCGTGCATGCCGGAACCACCTCTCAGACGTGCCAGAACCATGTGGCGGACAGTCCGGAATCACCTGTTGGGCATGCGCAACCACCTCTGAGACGTACCAGAACCACATGCCGTGCAGGCTGGAACCACCTACCGGACAGACCGGAATCACCTTTCGGGCATGCCGGAACCACCTGTCAGATGTGCCAGAAACACGTGCCGGAGACGCCGGAAGCACCTACCAAGCACGTTGGAACCACCTGCTCAACTCGCCTGAACCACCTGCCGGACATGCCAAAATCACCTGCCGACTATGCCAGAACCACTTGGCGAACACTCCGGAATCACTTGCCGGGCATGCAGGAACCACCTCTCAGACATGCCAGAACCCCGTGCCAATGACCCCGGAAGCACCAGCCGAGCACGCCGGAACCACCTGCTCGACTCGCCAGAACCACCTGCCGATCACGCAAAAATCACCTGCCGGCTACGCCACAACCAGTTGGTGAACACTTTGGAATCACCTGCCAGGCTTGCTGGAACCACCTGCCAGTCATGCCAAAATCACCTGCCAACTACGCCAGAGCTGCTTGGCGGACACTGCGGAAACACCTGTCGGGCCTCCTGGAACCACATCTCGGACGTGCCAGAAACACGTTCATGAGATGCTGGAACCTCACCCCGAACAGACGGATACCACCTGCCAGAACCGCCTGAACCACCTGCTGAGCACGCCGGAACCACCTGCTCGACTCACCGGTACCACCTCCCTGACACGCCAAAATCACCTGCTGGGTATGCCAGAACCACTTGGCGGACACTCCGGAATCATCTGCCGGACATGCCGGAACCAGCTCTCAGACACACCAGAACCAAGTGCCGGAGACGCCGGAAGCACCTGCCGAGCATGCCGGAGCCACCTGCTCGACTAGCCAGAAACACCTGCCGGACACGCCAAAATCACCTGCCGGGTATGCCAGAACCACCTGGCGGACACTATGGAATCACCTGCTGCGCATGCCGGAACCACCTCTCAGACGTGCCGGAAGCACGTGCCAGACACGCCGGAATCACCTACCGGACAGACCGGAACCACCTGCCAAGAACGCCGGAGCCACCTGTTCGACTCGCTGGAACCACCTGCCGGACAGGCCAATATCAACTGCTGGCTATGCCAGAACCACCTGGGGGACGGTCCGGAATCACCTGCCAGCTATGGCGGAACCACCTCTCAGACGTACCAGAACCACCTGCTGGAGAAGCTGGAAACACGTCCTGGAGAGTCTGGAACCACCTGCCGGCCAAGCCTGAACCACCTGCCAAGCACAACGGAACAACCTGCCAGACACGCCAAAATCACCTGCGTGTTATGCCAGAACCACTTGGAGGACTCTCTGGGATGACCTGCCGGGCATGCCGGAACCACCTCTCAGACGTGCCAGAACCATGTGGCGGACAGTCCGGAATCACCTGTTGGGCATGCGCAACCACCTCTGAGACGTACCAGAACCACATGCCGTGCAGCCTGGAACCACCTACCGGACAGATCGGAATCACCCTTCGGGCATGCTGGAACCACCTGTCAGATGTGCCACAAACACGTGCCGGAGACGCCAGAAGCACCTGCCAAGCACGTTGCAACCACCTGCCGGACAGACCGGAATCAACTTCTGGGCATGCCGGAACCACCAGTCAGATGTGCCAGAAACACGTGCCGGAGACGCCGGAAGCACCTGCCGAGCACGTCGCAACCACCTGCTCAACTCGCCTGAACCACCTGCCGGACACGCCAAAATCACCTGCCCGCTACACCAGCACCACTTCGGGGACAAGCCGGAATCACGTGAGGGGCATGCCGGCACAGCCTCTCAGACTGAACCTCGTGCCGGACACCACAGAACCACCTGCCGGACAGACCGGAACCACCTGCCGGACACGCCGGAACCACCAGCTCGACCCGCCGGAACGACCACTGGACGTGCAAAATCACCTGCCGGCTACGCCGGAAACACTTGGCGAACACTCCGGAATCACCTGCCGGGCATGCCGGAACCACCTCTCAGATATGCCAGAACCACGTGCCAATGACCCCGGAAGCACCTGCCGAGCACGCCGGAACCACCTGCTCGAATCGCCAGAACCACCTGCCGGACACGCAGAAATCACCTGCCGGCTACGCCACAACAAGTTGGGGAACACTTCGGAATCACCTGCCGGGCTTGCTGGAACCACCTGCCGGTCATGACAAAATCACCTGCCAACTACGCCAGTACCACTTGGCGGACACTGTGGAAACACCTGTCGGGGCGGCCGGAACCACATCTCAGACGTGACAGAACCATGTGCATGAGATGCTGGGACCACACCCCGAAAAGACGGAAAACACCTGCCAGACCCGTCTGAACAACCTGCCGAGCACGCCGGAGCCACCTGCTCGACTCGCCGGAACCACCTACCTGACATGCCCAAATCACCAGCCGGGTATGCCAGAACCACTTGGCGGACACTCCGGAATCATCTGCCGGACATGCCGGAACCAGCTCTCAGACACACCAGAACCACATGCCGTGCAGGCTGGAACCACCTACCGGACAGACCGGAATCACCTTTCGGGCATGCCGGAACCACCTGTCAGATGTGCCAGAAACACGTGCTGGAGATGCCGGAAGCACCTGCCAAGCACGTTGGAACCACCTGCTCAACTCGCCTGAACCACCTGCCGGACATGCCAAAATCACCTGCCGACTATGCCAGAACCACTTGGAGAACACTGCGGAATCATTTGCCAGGCATGCAGGAACCACCTCTCAGACATACCAGAACCCTGTGCCAATGACCCCGGAAGCACCGCCGAGCACGCCGGAACCACCTGGTCGACTCGCCAGAACCACCTGCCGATCACGCAAAAATCACCTGCCGGCTACGCCACAACCAGTTGGTGAACACTTTGGAATCACCTGCCAGGCTTCCTGGAACCACCTGCCAGTCATGCCAAAATCACCTGCCAACTACGCCAGAACCGCTTGGCGGACACTGCGGAAACACCTTTCGGGCCGGCTGGAAACACATCTCAGACGTGCCAGAAACGTGTTCATGAGATGCTGGAACCACACCCCGAACAGACGGATACCACCTGCCAGAACAGCCTGAACCACCTGCTCGACTACCCGGTACCGCCTCCCTGACACGCCAAAATCACCTGCTGGGTATGCCAGCACCACTTGGCGGACACTCCGGAATCATCTGCCGGACATGCCGGAACCAGCTCTCAGACACACCAGAACCAAGTGCCGGAGACGCCGGAAGCACCTGCCGAGCATGCCGGAGCCACCTGCTCGACTCGCCAGAAACACCTGCCGGACACGCCAAAATCACCTGCCGGGTACGCCAGAACCACCTGCCGGACACGCAGAAATCACCTGCCGGCTACGCCACAACAAGTTGGGGAAAACTTCGGAATCACCTGCCGGGCTTGCTGGAACCACCTGCCGGTCATGCCAAAATCACCTGCCAACTACGCCAGTACCACTTGGCGGACACTGTGGAAACACCTGTCGGGCCGGCCGGAACCACATCTCAGACGTGACAGAACCATGTGCATGAGATGCTGGGACCACACCCCGAAAAGACGGAAAACACCTGCCAGACCCGTCTGAACAACCTGCCGAGCACGCCGGAGCCACCTGCTCGACTCGCCGGAACCACCTACCTGACATGCCCAAATCACCAGCCGGGTATGCCAGAACCACTTGGCGGACACTCCGGAATCATCTGCCGGACATGCCGGAACCAGCTCTCAGACACACCAGAACGACATGCCGTGCAGGCTGGAACCACCTACCGGACAGACCGGAATCACCTTTCGGGCATGCCGGAACCACCTGTCAGATGTGCCAGAAACACGTGCTGGAGATGCCGGAAGCACCTGCCAAGCACGTTGGAACCACCTGCTCAACTCGCCTGAACCACCTGCCGGACATGCCAAAATCACCTGCCGACTATGCCAGAACCACTTGGCGAACACTCCGGAATCACTTGCCGGGCATGCAGGAACCACATCTCAGACATGCCAGAACCCCGTGCCAATGACCCCGGAAGCACCAGCCGAGCACGCCGGAACCACCTGCTCGACTCGCCAGAACCACCTGCCGATCACGCAAAAATCACCTGCCGGCTACGCCACAACCAGTTGGTGAACACTTTGGAATCACCTGCCAGGCTTGCTGGAACCACCTGCCAGTCATGCCAAAATCACCTGCCAACTACGCCAGAACCGCTTGGCGGACACTGCGGAAACACCTGTCGGGCCGGCTGGAACCACATCTCAGACGTGCCAGAAACGTGTTCATGAGATGCTGGAACCACACCCCGAACAGACGGATACCACCTGCCAGAACCGCCTGAACCACCTGCTGAGCACGCCGGAACCACCTGCTCGACTCACCGGTACCACATCCCTGACACGCCAAAATCACCTGCTGGGTATGCCAGAACCACTTGGCGGACACTCCGGAATCATCTGCCGGACATGCCGGAACAGCTCTCAGACACACCAGAACCAAGTGCCGGAGACGCCGGAAGCACCTGCCAAGCATGCCGGAGCCACCTGCTCGACTCGCCAGAAACACCTGCCGGACACGCCAAAATCACCTGCCGGGTATGCCAGAACCATCTGGCGGACACTACGGAATCACCTGCCGCGCATGCCGCAACCACCTCTCAGACGTGCCGGAAGCACGTGCCAGACACGCCGGAAACACCTACCGGACAGACCGGAACCACCTGCCAAGAACGCCGGAGCCACCTGTTCGACTCGCTGGAACCACCTGCCGGACAGGCCAATATCAACTGCTGGCTATGCCAGAACCACCTGGGGCACAGTCCGGGATCACCTGCCAGCCATGGCGGAACCACCTCTCAGACGTACCTGAACCACCTGCCGGAGAAGCTGGAAACACGTCCTGGACAGTCTGGAACCACCTGCCGGCCAAGCCTGAACCACCTGCCAAGCACAACGGAACAACCTGCCAGACACGCTAAAATCACCTGCGGGCTACGCCAGAACCACTTGGACGACTCTCCGAAATGACCTGCCGGGCATGTTGGAACCACCTCTCAGACGTGCCACAAGCACGTGGCGGACAGACCGGAATCACCTGTTGGGCATACGCAACCACCTCTGAGAAGTACCAGAACCACGTGCCGTGCACGCCGGAACCACCTACCGGACAGACCGGAATCAACTTTTGGGCATGCCGGAACCACCAGTCAGATGTGCCAGAAACACGTGCCGGAAACGCCGGAAGCACCTGCCGAACACGTCGCAACCACCTGCTCAACTCGCCTGAACCACCTGCCGGACACGCCAAAATCACCTGCCCGCTACACCAGCACCACTTCGGGGACAAGCCGGAATCAAGTGAGGGGCATGCCGGCACAGCCTCTCAGACTGAACCTCGTGCCGGACACCACAGAACCACCTGCCGGACAGACAGGAACCACCTGCCGGACACGCCGGAACCACCGGCTCGACCCGCCAGAACGACCGCTGGACATGCAAAATCACCAGCCGGCCATGCCGGAAACACTTGGCGAACACTCCGGAATCACCTGCCGGGCATGCCGGAACCACCTCTCAGATATGCCAGAACCACGTGCCAATGACCCCGGAAGCACCTGCCGAGCACGCCGGAACCACCTGCTCGAATCGCCAGAACCACCTGCCGGACACGCAGAAATCACCTGCCGGCTACGCCACAACCAGTTGGGGAACACTTCGGAATCACCTGCCGGGCTTGCTGGAACCACCTGCCGGTCATGCCAAAATCACCTGCCAACTACGCCAGTACCACTTGGCGGACAGTGTGGAAACACCGGTCGGGCCGGCCAGAACCACATCTCAGACGTGCCAGAACCATGTGCATGAGATGCTGGAACCACACCCCGAACAGACAGAAAACACCTGCCAGACCCGTCTGAACAACCTGCCGAGCACGCCGGAGCCACCTGCTCGACTCGCCGGAACCACCTACCTGACATGCCCAAATCGCCAGCCGGGTATGCCAGAACCACTTGGCGGACACTCCGGAATCATCTGCCGGACATGCCGGAACCTGCTCTCAGACACACCAGAACCACGTGCCAGAGACGCCGGAAGCACCTGCCGAGCATGCCGGAGCCACCTGCTCGACTCGCCAGAAACACCTGCCAGACATGCCAAAATCACCTGCCGGGTACGCCAGAACCACCTGGGTGACTCTCCGAAATCACCTGTCGCGCATGCCAGAACCACCTCTCAGACGTGCCGGAAGCACGTGCAGGACACGCCGGAATCACCTACCGGACAGACCGGAACCACCTGCCGAGCACGCCGGAGCCACCTGTTCGACTCGCTGGAACCACCTGCCGGACAGGCCAATATCAACTGCTGGCTATGCCAGAACCACCTGGGGGACGGTCCGGAATCACCTGCCAGCCATGGCGGAACCACCTCTCAGACGTACCAGGACCACCTGCCGGAGAAGCTGGAAACACGTCCTGGACAGACTGGAACCACGTGACGGCCATGCCTGAACCACCTGCCGAGCACGGCGGAACCACCTGCCGGACTCGCCAAAATCACCTGCGGGCTACGCCAGAACCACTTGGACGACTCTCCGAAATGACCTGCCCGGCATGTTGGAACCACCTCTCAGACGTGCCAGAAGCACGTGGCGGACAGTCCGGAATCACCTGTTGGGCATACGCAACCACCTCTGACACGTACCAGAACCACGTGCCGTGCACGCCGGAACCACCTACCGGACAGACCGGAATCAACTTCTGGGCATGCCGGAACCACCAGTCAGATGTGCCAGAAACACGTGCCGGAGACGCCGGAAGCACCTGCCGAGCACGTCGCAACCACCTGCTCAACTCGCCTTTACCACCTGCCGGACACGCCAAAATCACCTGCCCGCTACACCAGCACCACTTCGGGGACAAGCCGGAATCACGTGAGGGGCATGCCGGCACAGCCTCTCAGACTGAACCTCGTGCCGGACACCACAGAACCACCTGCCGGACAGACCGGAACCACCTGCCGGACACTCCGGAACCACCGGCTCGACCCGCCCTAATGACTGCTGGACATGCAAAATCACCTGCCGGCTACGCCGCAAACACTTGGCGAACACTCCGGAATCACCTGCCGGGCATGCCGGAACCACCTCTCAGATATGCCAGAACCACGTGCCAATGCCCCGGGAAGCACCTGCCGAGAACGCCGGAACCACCTGCTCGACTCGCCAGAACCACCTGCCAGACACGCAGAAATCACCTGCCGGCTACGCCACAACCAGTTGGGGAACACTTCGGAATCACCTGCCTGGCTTGCTGGAATCAGCTGCCGGTCATGCCAAAATCACCTGCCAACTACGCCAGTACCACTTGGCGGACACTGTGGAAACACCTGTCGGGCCGGCCGGAACCACATCTCAGACGTGCCAGAACCATGTGCATGAGATGCTGGAACCACACCCCGAACAGACGGAAATCACCTGCCAGACCCGTCTGAACAACCTGCGGAGCACGCCGGAGCCACCTATAAACTCGCTGGAACCACCTACCTGACATGCCCAAATCACCAGCCGGGTATGCCAGAACCACTTGGCGGACACTCCGGAATCATCTGCCGGACATGCCGGAACCAGCTCTCAGACACCAGAACCACGTGCCGGAGACGCCGGAAGCACCTGCCGAGCATGCCGGAGCCACCTGCTCGACTCGCCAGAAACACCTGCCGGACACTCCAAAATCACCTGCCGGGTACGCCAGAACCACCTGGCGGACACTCCGAAATCACCTGTCGGGCATGCCGGAACCACCTCTCAGACGTGCCGGAAGCACGTGCCGGACACGCCGGAATCACCTACCGGAGAGACCGGAACCACCTGCCGGCCAAGCCTGAACCACCTGCCAAGCACAACGGAACAACCTGCCAGACACGCCAAAATCACCTGCGTGTTATGCCAGAACCACTTGGAGGACTCTCTGGGATGACCTGCTGGGCATGCCGGAACCACCTCTCAGACGTGCCAGAACCATGTGGCGGACAGTCCGGAATCACCTGTTGGGCATGCGCAAAGACCTCTGAGACGTACCAGAACCACATGCCGTGCAGGCTGGAACCACCTACCGGACAGACCGGAATCACCTTTCGGGCATGCCGGAACCACCTGTCAGATGTGCCAGAAACACGTGCCGGGGACGCCGGAAGCACCTGCCAAGCACGTTGGAACCACCTGCTCAACTCGCCTGAACCACCTGCCGGACATGCCAAAATCACCTGCCGACTATGCCAGAACCACTTGGCGAACACTCCGGAATCACTTGCCGGGCATGCAGGAACCACCTCTCAGACATGCCAGAACCCCGTGCCAATGACCCCGGAAGCACCAGCCGAGCACGCCGGAACCACCTGCTCGACTCGCCAGAACCACCTGCCGATCACGCAAAAATCACCTGCCGGGTACGCCAGAACCACCTGGCCGACACTCCGAAATCACCTGTCGCGCATGCCGGAACCACCTCGGAGACGTGCCGGAAGCACGTGCCGGACACGCCGGAATCACCTGCCTTACAGACCGGAACCACCTGCCGAGCACGCCTGAGCCACCTGTTCGACTCGCTGGAACCACCTGCCGGACAGGCCAATATCAACTGCTGGCTATGCCAGAACCACCTGGGGGACGGTCCGGAATCACCTGCCAGCCATGGCGGAACCACCTCTCAGACGTACCAGAACCACCTGCCGGAGAAGCTGGAAACACGTCCTGGACAGTCTGGAACCACCTGCCGGCCAAGCCTGAACCACCTGCCAAGCACAACGGAACAACCTGCCAGACACGCCAAAATCACCTGCGTGTTATGCCAGAACCACTTGGAGGACTCTCTGGGATGACCTGCCGGGCATGCCGGAACCACCTCTCAGACGTGCCAGAACCATGTGGCGGAGTGTCCGGAATCACCTGTTGGGCATGCGCAACCACCTCTGAGACGTAGCAGAACCACATGCCGTGCAGGCTGGAACCACCTACCGGACAGACCGGAATCACCTTTCGGGCATGCCGGAACCACCTGTCAGATGTGCCAGAAACACGTGCCGGAGACGCCGGAAGCACCTGCCAAGCACGTTGGAACCACCTGCCGGACATGCCAAAATCACCTGCCGACTATGCCAGAACCACTTGGCGAACACTCCGGAATCACTTGCCGGGCATGCAGGAAACACCTCTCAGACATGCCAGAACCCCGTGCCAATGACCCCGGAAGCACCAGCCGAGCATGCCGGAACCACCTGCTCGACTCGCCAGAACCACCTGCCGATCACGCAAAAATCACCTGCCGGCTACGCCACAACCAGTTGGTGAACACTTTGGAATCACCTGCCAGGCTTGCTGGAACCACCTGCCAGTCATGCCAAAATCACCTGCCAACTATGCCAGAACCGCTTGGCGGACACTGCGGAAACACCTGTCGGGCCGGCTGGAACCACATCTCGGACGTGCCAGAAACGTGTTCATGAGATGCTGGAACCACACCCCGAACAGACGGATACCACCTGCCAAAACCGCCTGAACCACCTGCTGAGCACGCCGGAACCACCTGCTCGACTCACCGGTACCACCTCCCTGACACGCCAAAATCGCCTGCTGTGTATGCCAGAACCACTTGGCGGACACTCCGGAATCATCTGCCGGACATGCCGGAACCAGCTCTCAGACACACCAGAACCAAGTGCCGGAGACGCCGGAAGCACCTGCCGAGCATGCCGGAGCCACCTGCTCGACTCGCCAGAAACACCTGCCGGACACGCCAAAATCACCTGCCGGGTATGCCAGAACCACCAGGCGGACACTACGGAATCACCTGCCGCGCATGCCGCAACCACCTCTCAGACGTGCCGGAAGCACGTGCCAGACACACCGGAATCACCTACCGGACAGACCGGAACCACCTGCCAAGAACGCCGGAGCCACCTGTTCGACTCGCTGGAACCACCTGCCGGACAGGCCAATATCAACTGCTGGCTATGCCAGAACCACCTGTGGGACAGTCCGGGATCACCTGCCAGCCATGGCGGAACCACCTCTCAGACGTACCAGAACCACCTGCCGGAGAAGCTGGAAACACGTCCTGGACAGACTGGAACCACGTGACGGCCATGCCTGAACCACCTGCCGAGCACGGCGGAACCACCTGCCGGACACGCCAAAATCACCTGCGGGCTACGCCAGTACCACTTGGCGGACACTGTGGAAACACCTGTCGGGCCGGCCGGAACCACATCTCAGACGTGCCAGGACCATGTGCATGAGATGCTGGGATCACACCCCGAAAAGACGGAAAACACCTGCCAGACCCGTCTGAACAACCTGCCGAGCACGCCGGAGCCACCTGCTCGACTCGCCGGAACCACCTACCTGACATGCCCAAATCACCAGCCGTGTATGCCAGAACCACTTGGCGGACACTCCGGAATCATCTGCCGGACATGCCGGAACCAGCTCTCAGACACACCAGAACCACGTGCCAGTGACGCCGGAAGCACCTGGCGAGCATGCCGGAGCCACCTGCTCGACTCGCCAGAAACACCTGCCGGACATGCCAAAATCACCTGCCGGGTACGCCAGAACCACCTGGCGGACACTCCGATATCACCTGTCGTGCATGCCGGAACCACCTCTCAGACGTGCCGGAAGCACGTGCCGGACACGCCGGAATCACCTACCGGACAGACCGGAACCACCTGCCGAGCACGCCGGAGCCACCTGTTCGACTCGCTGGAACCACCTGCCGGACAGGCCAATATCAACTGCTGGCTATGCCAGAACCACCTGGGGGACGGTCCGGAATCACCTGCCAGCCATGGCGGAACCACCTCTCAGACGTACCAGAACCACCTGCCGGAGAAGCTGGAAACACGTGCTGGACAGTCTGGAACCACCTGCCGGCCAAGCCTGAACCACCTGCCAAGCACAACGGAACAACCTGCCAGACACGCCAAAATCACCTGCGTGTTATGCCAGAACCACTTGGAGGACACTCCGAAATGACCTGCCGGGCATGTTGGAACCACCTCTCAGACGTGCCAGAAGCACGTGGCGGACAGTCCGGAATCACCTGTTGGGCATACGCAACCACCTCTGAGACGTACCAGAACCACGTGCCGTGCACGCCGGAACCACCTACCGGACAGACCGGAATCACCTTTTGGGCATGCCGGAACCACCTGTCAGATGTGCCAGAAACACGTGCCGGAGACGCCGGAAGCACCTGCCAAGCACGTTGGAACCACCTGCTCAACTCGCCTGAACCACCTGCCGGACATGCCAAAATCACCTGCCGACTATGCCAGAACCACTTGGCGAACACTCCGGAATCACCTGCCGGGCATGCAGGAACCACCTCTCAGACATGCCAGAACCCCGTGCCAATGACCCCGGAAGCACCAGCCGAGCACGCCGGAACCACCTGCTCGACTCGCCAGCACCACCTGCCGATCACGCAAAAATCACCTGCCGGGTACGCCAGAACCACCTGGCCGACACTCCGAAATCACCTGTCGCGCATGCCGGAACCACCTCGGAGACGTGCCGGAAGGACGTGTCGGACACGCCGGAATCACCTACCTTACAGACCGGAACCACCTGCCGAGCACGCCGGAGCCACCTGTTCGACTCGCTGGAACCACCTGCCGGACAGGCCAATATCAACTGCTGGCTATGCCAGAACCACCTGGGGGACGGTCCGTAATCACCTGCCAGCCATGGCGGAACCACCTCTCAGACGTACCAGAACCACCTGCCGGAGAAGCTGGAAACACGTCCTGGACAGTCTGGAACCACCTGCCGGCCAAGCCTGAACCACCTGCCAAGCACAACGGAACAACCTGCCAGACACGCCAAAATCACCTGCGTGTTATGCCAGAACCACTTGGAGGACTCTCTGGGATGACCTGCCGGGCATGCCGGAACCACCTCTCAGACGTGCCAGAACCATGTGGCGGACAGTCCGGAATCACCTGTTGGGCATGCGCAACCACCTCTGAGACGTAGCAGAACCACATGCCGTGCAGGCTGGAACCACCTACCGGACAGACCGGAATCACCTTTCGGGCATGCCGGAACCACCTGTCAGATGTGCCAGAAACACGTGCCGGAGACGCCGGAAGCACCTGCCAAGCACGTTGGAACCACCTGCCGGACATGCCAAAATCACCTGCCGACTATGCCAGAACCACTTGGCGAACACTCCGGAATCACTTGCCGGGCATGCAGGAAACACCTCTCAGACATGCCAGAACCCCGTGCCAATGACCCCGGAAGCACCAGCCGAGCACGCCGGAACCACCTGCTCGACTCGCCAGAACCACCTGCCGATCACGCAAAAATCACCTGCCGGCTACGCCACAACCAGTTGGTGAACACTTTGGAATCACCTGCCAGGCTTGCTGGAACCACCTGCCAGTCATGCCAAAATCACCTGCCAACTATGCCAGAACCGCTTGGCGGACACTGCGGAAACACCTGTCGGGCCGGCTGGAACCACATCTCGGACGTGCCAGAAACGTGTTCATGAGATGCTGGAACCACACCCCGAACAGACGGATACCACCTGCCAGAACCGCCTGAACCACCTGCTGAGCACGCCGGAACCACCTGCTCGACTCACCGGTACCACCTCCCTGACACGCCAAAATCGCCTGCTGGGTATGCCAGAACCACTTGGCGGACACTCCGGAATCATCTGCCGGACATGCCGGAACCAGCTCTCAGACACACCAGAACCAAGTGCCGGAGACGCCGGAAGCACCTGCCGAGCATGCCGGAGCCACCTGCTCAACTCGCCAGAAACACCTGCCAGACACGCCAAAATCACCTGCGGGCTACGCCAGAACCACTTGGACGACTCTCCGAAATGACCTGCCGGGCATGTTGGAACCACCTCTCAGACGTGCCAGAAGCACGTGGCGGACAGTCCGGAATCACCTGTTGGGCATACGCAACCACCTCTGACACGTACCAGAACCACGTGCCGTGCACGCCGGAACCACCTACCGGACAGACCGGAATCAACTTCTGGGCATGCCGGAACCACCAGTCAGATGTGCCAGAAACACGTGCCGGAGACGCCGGAAGCACGTGCCGAGAACGTCGCAACCACCTGCTCAACTCGCCTGAACCACCTGCCGGACACGCCAAAATCACCTGCCCGCTACACCAGCACCACTTCGGGGACAAGCCGGAATCACGTGAGGGGCATGCCGGCACAGCCTCTCAGACTGAACCTCGTGCCGGACACCACAGAACCACCTGCCGGACAGACCGGAACCACCTGCCGGACACGCCGGAACCACCGGCTCGACCCGCCGGAACGACCACTGGACGTGCCAAATCACCTGCCGGCTACGCCGGAAACACTTGGCGAACACTCCGGAATCACCTGCCGGGCATGCCGGAACCACCTCTCAGATATGCCAGAACCACGTGATAATGACCCCGGAAGCACCTGCCGAGCACGCCGGAACCACCTGCTCGAATCGCCAGAACCACCTGCCGGACACGCAGAAATCACCTGCCGGCTACGCCACAACCAGTTGGGGAACACTTCGGAATCACCTGCCGGGCTTGCTGGAACCACCTGCCGGTCATGCCAAAATCACCTGCCAACTACGCCAGTACCACTTGGCGGACACTGTGGAAACACCTGTCGGGCCGGCCGGAACCACATCTCAGACGTGCCAGAACCATGTGCATGAGATGCTGGAACCACACCCCGAACAGACGGAAAACACCTGCAAGACCCGTCTGAACAACCTGCCGAGCACGCCGGAGCCACCTGCTCGACTCGCCGGAACCACCTACCTGACATGCCCAAATCACCAGCCGGGTATGCCAGAACCACTTGGCGGACACTCCGGAATCATCTGCCGGACATGCCGGAACCAGCTCTCAGACACCAGAACCACGTGCCGGAGACGCCGGAAGCACCTGCCGAGCATGCCGGAGCCACCTGCTCGACTCGCCAGAAACACCTGCCGGACACTCCAAAATCACCTGCCGGGTACGCCAGAACCACCTGGCGGACACTCCGAAATCACCTGTCGGGCATGCCGGAACCACCTCTCAGACGTGCCGGAAGCACGTGCCGGACACGCCGGAATCACCTACCGGAGAGACCGGAACCACCTGCCGGCCAAGCCTGAACCACCTGCCAAGCACAACGGAACAACCTGCCAGACACGCCAAAATCACCTGCGTGTTATGCCAGAACCACTTGGAGGACACTCCGAAATGACCTGCCGGGCATGTTGGAACCACCTCTCAGACGTGCCAGAAGCACGTGGCGGACAGTCCGGAATCACCTGTTGGGCATACGCAACCACCTCTGAGACGTACCAGAACCACGTGCCGTGCACGCCGGAACCACCTACCGGACAGACCGGAATCACCTTTTGGGCATGCCGGAACCACCTGTCAGATGTGCCAGAAACACGTGCCGGAGACGCCGGAAGCACCTGCCAAGCACGTTGGAACCACCTGCTCAACTCGCCTGAACCACCTGCCGGACATGCCAAAATCACCTGCCGACTATGCCAGAACCACTTGGCGAACACTCCGGAATCACCTGCCGGGCATGCAGGAACCACCTCTCAGACATGCCAGAACCCCGTGCCAATGACCCCGGAAGCACCAGCCGAGCACGCCGGAACCACCTGCTCGACTCGCCAGCACCACCTGCCGATCACGCAAAAATCACCTGCGTGGTACGCCAGAACCACCTGGCCGACACTCCGAAATCACCTGTCGCGCATGCCGGAACCACCTCGGAGACGTGCCGGAAGGACGTGTCGGACACGCCGGAATCACCTACCTTACAGACCGGAACCACCTGCCGAGCACGCCGGAGCCACCTGTTCGACTCGCTGGAACCACCTGCCGGACAGGCCAATATCAACTGCTGGCTATGCCAGAACCACCTGGGGGACGGTCCGTAATCACCTGCCAGCCATGGCGGAACCACCTCTCAGACGTACCAGAACCACCTGCCGGAGAAGCTGGAAACACGTCCTGGACAGTCTGGAACCACCTGCCGGCCAAGCCTGAACCACCTGCCAAGCACAACGGAACAACCTGCCAGACACGCCAAAATCACCTGCGTGTTATGCCAGAACCACTTGGAGGACTCTCTGGGATGACCTGCCGGGCATGCCGGAACCACGTCTCAGACGTGCCAGAACCATGTGGCGGACAGTCCGGAATCACCTGTTGGGCATGCGCAACCACCTCTGAGACGTAGCAGAACCACATGCCGTGCAGGCTGGAACCACCTACCGGACAGACCGGAATCACCTTTCGGGCATGCCGGAACCACCTGTCAGATGTGCCAGAAACACGTGCCGGAGACGCCGGAAGCACCTGCCAAGCACGTTGGAACCACCTGCCGGACATGCCAAAATCACCTGCCGACTATGCCAGAACCACTTGGCGAACACTCCGGAATCACTTGCCGGGCATGCAGGAAACACCTCTCAGACATGCCAGAACCCCGTGCCAATGACCCCGGAAGCACCAGCCGAGCACGCCGGAACCACCTGCTCGACTCGCCAGAACCACCTGCCGATCACGCAAAAATCACCTGCCGGCTACGCCACAACCAGTTGGTGAACACTTTGGAATCACCTGCCAGGCTTGCTGGAACCACCTGCCAGTCATGCCAAAATCACCTGCCAACTATGCCAGAACCGCTTGGCGGACACTGCGGAAACACCTGTCGGGCCGGCTGGAACCACATCTCGGACGTGCCAGAAACGTGTTCATGAGATGCTGGAACCACACCCCGAACAGACGGATACCACCTGCCAGAACCGCCTGAACCACCTGCTGAGCACGCCGGAACCACCTGCTCGACTCACCGGTACCACCTCCCTGACACGCCAAAATCGCCTGCTGGGTATGCCAGAACCACTTGGCGGACACTCCGGAATCATCTGCCGGACATGCCGGAACCAGCTCTCAGACACACCAGAACCAAGTGCCGGAGACGCCGGAAGCACCTGCCGAGCATGCCGGAGCCACCTGCTCAACTCGCCAGAAACACCTGCCAGACACGCCAAAATCACCTGCGGGCTACGCCAGAACCACTTGGACGACTCTCCGAAATGACCTACCGGGCATGTTGGAACCACCTCTCAGACGTGCCAGAAGCACGTGGCGGACAGTCCGGAATCACCTGTTGGGCATACGCAACCACCTCTGACACGTACCAGAACCACGTGCCGTGCACGCCGGAACCACCTACCGGACAGACCGGAATCAACTTCTGGGCATGCCGGAACCACCAGTCAGATGTGACAGAAACACGTGCCGGAGACGCCGGAAGCACGTGCCGAGAACGTCGCAACCACCTGCTCAACTCGCCTGAACCACCTGCCGGACACGCCAAAATCACCTGCCCGCTACACCAGCACCACTTCGGGGACAAGCCGGAATCACGTGAGGGGCATGCCGGCACAGCCTCTCAGACTGAACCTCGTGCCGGACACCACAGAACCACCTGCCGGACAGACCGGAACCACCTGCCGGACACGCCGGAACCACCGGCTCGACCCGCCGGAACGACCACTGGACGTGCCAAATCACCTGCCGGCTACGCCGGAAACACTTGGCGAACACTCCGGAATCACCTGCCGGGCATGCCGGAACCACCTCTCAGATATGCCAGAACCACGTGCCAATGACCCCGGAAGCACCTGCCGAGCACGCCGGAACCACCTGCTCGAATCGCCAGAACCACCTGCCGGACACGCAGAAATCACCTGCCGGCTACGCCACAACCAGTTGGGGAACACTTCGGAATCACCTGCCGGGCTTGCTGGAACCACCTGCCGGTCATGCCAAAATCACCTGCCAACTACGCCAGTACCACTTGGCGGACACTGTGGAAACACCTGTCGGGCCGGCCGGAACCACATCTCAGACGTGCCAGAACCATGTGCATGAGATGCTGGAACCACACCCCGAACAGACGGAAAACACCTGCCAGACCCGTCTGAACAACCTGCCGAGCACGCCGGAGCCACCTGCTCGACTCGCCGGAACCACCTACCTGACATGCCCAAATCACCAGCCGGGTATGCCAGAACCACTTGGCGGACACTCCGGAATCATCTGCCGGACACGCTGGAACCAGCTCTCAGACACACCAGAACCACATGCCGGAGACGCCGGAAGCACCTGCCGAGCATGCCGGAGCCACCTGCTCGACTCCCCAGAAACACCTGCCGGACACGCCAAAATCACCTACCGGGTACGCCAGAACCACCTGGCGGACACTCCGAAATCACCTGTCGCGCATGCCGGAACCACCTCTGAAACGTGCCGGAAGCACGTGCCGGACACGCCGGAATCACCTACCGGACAGACCGGAACCACCTGCCGAGCACGCCGGAGCCACCTGTTCGACTCGCTGGAACCACCTGCCGGACAGGCCAATATCAACTGCTGGCTATGCCAGAACCACCTGGGGGACGGTCCGGAATCACCTGCCAGCCATGGCGGAACCACCTCTCAGACGTACCAGAACCACCTGCCGGAGAAGCTGGAAACACGTCCTGGACAGTCTGGAACCACCTGCCTGCCAAGCCTGAACCACCTGCGAAGCACAACGGAACAACCTGCCAGACACGCCAAAATAACCTGCGTGTTATGCCAGAACCACTTGGAGGACTCTCTGGGATGACCTGCCGGGCATGCCGGAACCACCTCTCAGACGTTCCAGAACCATGTGGCGGACAGTCCGGAATCACCTGTTGGGCATGCGCAACCACCTCTGAGACGTACCAGAACCACATGCCGTGCAGGCTGGAACCACCTACCGGACAGACCGGAATCACCTTTCGGGCATGCCGGAACCACCTGTCAGATGTGCCAGAAAAACGTGCCGGAGACGCCGGAAGCACCTGCCAAGCACATTGGAACCACCTGCTCAACTCACCTGAACCACCTGCCGGACATGCCAAAATCACCTGCCGACTATGCCAGAACCACTTGGCGAACACTACGGAATCACCTGCCGGGCATGCCGGAACCACCTCTCAGATATGCCAGAACCACGTGCCAATGACCCCGGAAGCACCTGCCGAGCACGCCGGAACCACCTGGTCGACTCGCCAGAACCACCTGCCGGACACGCAGAAATCACCTGCCGGCTACGCCACAACCAGTTGGGGAACACTTCGGAATCACCTGCCGGGCTTGCTGGAACCACCTGCCGGTCATGCCAAAATCACCTGCCAACTACGCCAGTACCACTTGGCGGACACTGCGGAAACACCTGTCGGGCCGGCCGGAACCACATCTCAGACGTGCCAGAACCATGTGCATGAGATGCTGGAACCACACCACGAACAGAGGGAAAACACCTGCCAGACCTGTCTGAACAACCTGCCGAGCACGCCGGAGCCACCTGCTCGACTCGCCGGAACCACCTACCTGACATGCCCAAATCACCAGCCGTGTATGCCAGAACCACTTGGCGGACACTCCGGAATCATCTGCCGGACATGCCGGAACCAGCTCTCAGACACACCAGAACCACGTGCCAGTGACGCCGGAAGCACCTGCCGAGCATGCCGGAGCCACCTGCTCGACTCGCCAGAAACACCTGCCGGACACGCCAAAATCACCTGCCGGGTACGCCAGAACCACCTGGCGGACACTCCGATATCACCTGTCGTGCATGCCGGAACCACCTCTCAGACGTGCCGGAAGCACGTGCCGGACACGCCGGAATCACCTACCGGACAGACCGGAACCACCTGCCGAGCACGCCGGAGCCACCTGTTCGACTCGCTGGAACCACCTGCCGGACAGGCCAATATCAACTGCTGGCTATGCCAGAACCACCTGGGGGACGGTCCGGAATCACCTGCCAGCCATGGCGGAACCACCTCTCAGACGTACCAGAACCACCTGCCGGAGAAGCTGGAAACACGTGCTGGACAGTCTGGAACCACCTGCCGGCCAAGCCTGAACCACCTGCCAAGCACAACGGAACAACCTGCCAGACACGCCAAAATCACCTGCGTGTTATGCCAGAACCACTTGGAGGACACTCCGAAATGACCTGCCGGGCATGTTGGAACCACCTCTCAGACGTGCCAGAAGCACGTGGCGGACAGTCCGGAATCACCTGTTGGGCATACGCAACCACCTCTGACACGTACCAGAACCACGTGCCGTGCACGCCGGAACCACCTACCGGACAGACCGGAATCACCTTTTGGGCATGCCGGAACCACCTGTCAGATGTGCCAGAAACACGTGCCGGAGACGCCGGAAGCACCTGCCAAGCACGTTGGAACCACCTGCTCAACTCGCCTGAACCACCTGCCGGACATGCCAAAATCACCTGCCGACTATGCCAGAACCACTTGGCGAACACTCCGGAATCACCTGCCGGGCATGCAGGAACCACCTCTCAGACATGCCAGAACCCCGTGCCAATGACCCCGGAAGCACCAGCCGAGCACGCCGGAACCACCTGCTCGACTCGCCAGAACCACCTGCCGATCACGCAAAAATCACCTGCGTGGTACGCCAGAACCACCTGGCCGACACTCCGAAATCACCTGTCGCGCATGCCGGAACCACCTCGGAGACGTGCCGGAAGGACGTGTCGGACACGAAGGAATCACCTACCTTACAGACCGGAACCACCTGCCGAGCACGCCGGAGCCACCTGTTCGACTCGCTGGAACCACCTGCCGGACAGGCCAATATCAACTGCTGGCTATGCCAGAACCACCTGGGGGACGGTCCGTAATCACCTGCCAGCCATGGCGGAACCACCTCTCAGACGTACCAGAACCACCTGCCGGAGAAGCTGGAAACACGTCCTGGACAGTCTGGAACCACCTGCCGGCCAAGCCTGAACCACCTGCCAAGCACAACGGAACAACTTGCCAGACACGCCAAAATCACCTGCGTGTTATGCCAGAACCACTTGGAGGACTCTCTGGGATGACCTGCCGGGCATGCCGGAACCACCTCTCAGACGTGCCAGAACCATGTGGCGGACAGTCCGGAATCACCTGTTGGGCATGCGCAACCACCTCTGAGACGTAGCAGAACCACATGCCGTGCAGGCTGGAACCACCTACCGGACAGACCGGAATCACCTTTCGGGCATGCCGGAACCACCTGTCAGATGTGCCAGAAACACGTGCCGGAGACGCCGGAAGCACCTGCCAAGCACGTTGGAACCACCTGCCGGACATGCCAAAATCACCTGCCGACTATGCCAGAACCACTTGGCGAACACTCCGGAATCACTTGCCGGGCATGCAGGAAACACCTCTCAGACATGCCAGAACCCCGTGCCAATGACCCCGGAAGCACCAGCCGAGCACGCCGGAACCACCTGCTCGACTCGCCAGAACCACCTGCCGATCACGCAAAAATCACCTGCCGGCTACGCCACAACCAGTTGGTGAACACTTTGGAATCACCTGCCAGGCTTGCTGGAACCACCTGCCAGTCATGCCAAAATCACCTGCCAACTATGCCAGAACCGCTTGGCGGACACTGCGGAAACACCTGTCGGGCCGGCTGGAACCACATCTCGGACGTGCCAGAAACGTGTTCATGAGATGCTGGAACCACACCCCGAACAGACGGATACCACCTGCCAGAACCGCCTGAACCACCTGCTGAGCACGCCGGAACCACCTGCTCGACTCACCGGTACCACCTCCCTGACACGCCAAAATCGCCTGCTGGGTATGCCAGAACCACTTGGCGGACACTCCGGAATCATCTGCCGGACATGCCGGAACCAGCTCTCAGACACACCAGAACCAAGTGCCGGAGACGCCGGAAGCACCTGCCGAGCATGCCGGAGCCACCTGCTCAACTCGCCAGAAACACCTGCCAGACACGCCAAAATCACCTGCGGGCTACGCCAGAACCACTTGGACGACTCTCCGAAATGACCTGCCGGGCATGTTGGAACCACCTCTCAGACGTGCCAGAAGCACGTGGCGGACAGTCCGGAATCACCTGTTGGGCATACGCAACCACCTCTGACACGTACCAGAACCACGTGCCGTGCACGCCGGAACCACCTACCGGACAGACCGGAATCAACTTCTGGGCATGCCGGAACCACCAGTCAGATGTGCCAGAAACACGTGCCGGAGACGCCGGAAGCACCTGCCGAGAACGTCGCAACCACCTGCTCAACTCGCCTGAACCACCTGCCGGACACGCCAAAATCACCTGCCCGCTACACCAGCACCACTTCGGGGACAAGCCGGAATCACGTGAGGGGCATGCCGGCACAGCCTCTCAGACTGAACCTCGTGCCGGACACCACAGAACCACCTGCCGGACAGACCGGAACCACCTGCCGGACACGCCGGAACCACCGGCTCGACCCGCCGGAACGACCACTGGACGTGCCAAATCACCTGCCGGCTACGCCGGAAACACTTGGCGAACACTCCGGAATCACCTGCCGGGCATGCCGGAACCACCTCTCAGATATGCCAGAACCACGTGATAATGACCCCGGAAGCACCTGCCGAGCACGCCGGAACCACCTGCTCGAATCGCCAGAACCACCTGCCGGACACGCAGAAATCACCTGCCGGCTACGCCACAACCAGTTGGGGAACACTTCGGAATCACCTGCCGGGCTTGCTGGAACCACCTGCCGGTCATGCCAAAATCACCTGCCAACTACGCCAGTACCACTTGGCGGACACTGTGGAAACACCTGTCGGGCCGGCCGGAACCACATCTCAGACGTGCCAGAACCATGTGCATGAGATGCTGGAACCACACCCCGAACAGACGGAAAACACCTGCCAGACCCGTCTGAACAACCTGCCGAGCACGCCGGAGCCACCTGCTCGACTCGCCGGAACCACCTACCTGACATGCCCAAATCACCAGCCGGGTATGCCAGAACCACTTGGCGGACACTCCGGAATCATCTGCCGGACACGCCGGAACCAGCTCTCAGACACACCAGAACCACATGCCGGAGACGCCGGAAGCACCTGCCGAGCATGCCGGAGCCACCTGCTCGACTCCCCAGAAACACCTGCCGGACACGCCAAAATCACCTACCGGGTACGCCAGAACCACCTGGCGGACACTCCGAAATCACCTGTCGCGCATGCCGGAACCACCTCTGAAACGTGCCGGAAGCACGTGCCGGACACGCCGGAATCACCTACCGGACAGACCGGAACCACCTGCCGAGCACGCCGGAGCCACCTGTTCGACTCGCTGGAACCACCTCCCGGACAGGCCAATATCAACTGCTGGCTATGCCAGAACCACCTGGGGGACGGTCCGGAATCACCTGCCAGCCATGGCGGAAACACCTCTCAGATGTACCAGAACCACCTGCCGGAGAAGCTGGAAACACGTCCTGGACAGTCTGGAACCACCTGCCGGCCAAGCCTGAACCACCTGCCAAGCACAACGGAACAACCTGCCAGACACGCCAAAATAACCTGCGTGTTATGCCAGAACCACTTGGAGGACTCTCTGGGATGCCCTGCCGGGCATGCCGGAACCACCTCTCAGACGTGCCAGAACCATGTGGAGGACAGTCCGGAATCACCTGTTGGGCATGCGCCACCACCTCTGAGACGTACCAGAACCACATGCCGTGCAGGCTGGAACCACCTACCGGACAGACCGGAATCACCTTTCGGGCATGCCGGAACCACCTGTCAGATGTGCCAGAAACACGTGCCGGAGACGCCGGAAGCACCTGCCAAGCACGTTGGAACCACCTGCTCAACTCGCCTGAACCACCTGCCGGACATGCCAAAATCACCTGCCGACTATGCCAGAACCACTTGGCGAACACTCCGGAATCACCTGCCGGGCATGCCGGAACCACCTCTCAGATATGCCAGAACCACGTGCCAATGACCCCGGAAGCACCTGCCGAGCACGCCGGAACCACCTGCTCGACTCGCCAGAACCACCTGCCGGACACGCAAAAATCACCTGCCGGCTACGCCACAACCAGTTTGGGAACACTTCGGAATCACCTGCCGGGCTTTCTGGAACCACCTGCCGGTCATGTGAAAATCACCTGCCAACTACGCCAGTACCACTTGGCGGACACTGTGGAAACACCTGTCGGGCCCGCCGGAACCACGTCTCAGACATGCCAGAACCATGTGGATGAGATGCTGGAACCACACCCCGAACAGACGGAAAACACCTGCCAGACCGGTCTGAAAAACCTGCCGAGCACGCCGGAGCCACCTGCTCGACTCGCCGGAACCACCTACCTGACATGCCCAAATCACCAGCCGGGTATGCCAGAACCACTTGGCGGACACTCCGGAATCATCTGCCGGACATGCCGGAACCAGCTCTCAGACACACCAGAACCACGTGCCGGAGACGCCGGAAGCACCTGCCGAGCATGCCGGAGCCACCTGCTCGACTCGCCAGATACACCTGCCGGACACGCCAAAATCACCTACCGGGTACGCCAGAACCACCTGGCGGACACTCCGAAATCACCTGTCGCGCATGCCGGAACCACCTCTGAAACGTGCCGGAAGCACGTTCCGGACACGCCGGAATCACCTACCGGACAGACCGGAACCACCTGCCGAGCACGCCGGAGCCACCTGTTCGACTCGCTGGAACCACCTGCCGGACAGGCCAATATCAACTGCTGGCTATGCCAGAACCACCTGGGGGACGGTCCGGAATCACCTGCCAGCCATGGCGGAACCACCTCTCAGACGTACCAGAACCACCTGCCGGAGAAGCTGGAAACACGTCCTGGACAGTCTGGAACCACCTGCCTGCCAAGCCTGAACCACCTGCGAAGCACAACGGAACAACCTGCCAGACACGCCAAAATAACCTGCGTGTTATGCCAGAACCACTTGGAGGACTCTCTGGGATGACCTGCCGGGCATGCCGGAACCACCTCTCAGACGTTCCAGAACCATGTGGCGGACAGTCCGGAATCACCTGTTGGGCATGCGCAACCACCTCTGAGACGTACCAGAACCACATGCCGTGCAGGCTGGAACCACCTACCGGACAGACCGGAATCACCTTTCGGGCATGCCGGAACCACCTGTCAGATGTGCCAGAAAAACGTGCCGGAGACGCCGGAAGCACCTGCCAAGCACATTGGAACCACCTGCTCAACTCACCTGAACCACCTGCCGGACATGCCAAAATCACCTGCCGACTATGCCAGAACCACTTGGCGAACACTACGGAATCACCTGCCGGGCATGCCGGAACCACCTCTCAGATATGCCAGAACCACGTGCCAATGACCCCGGAAGCACCTGCCGAGCACGCCGGAACCACCTGGTCGACTCGCCAGAACCACCTGCCGGACACGCAGAAATCACCTGCCGGCTACGCCACAACCAGTTGGGGAACACTTCGGAATCACCTGCCGGGCTTGCTGGAACCACCTGCCGGTCATGCCAAAATCACCTGCCAACTACGCCAGTACCACTTGGCGGACACTGCGGAAACACCTGTCGGGCCGGCCGGAACCACATCTGAGACGTGCCAGAACCATGTGCATGAGATGCTGGAACCACACCACGAACAGAGGGAAAACACCTGCCAGACCTGTCTGAACAACCTGCCGAGCACGCCGGAGCCACCTGCTCGACTCGCCGGAACCACCTACCTGACATGCCCAAATCACCAGCCGTGTATGCCAGAACCACTTGGCGGACACTCCGGAATCATCTGCCGGACATGCCGGAACCAGCTCTCAGACACACCAGAACCACGTGCCAGTGACGCCGGAAGCACCTGCCGAGCATGCCGGAGCCACCTGCTCGACTCGCCAGAAACACCTGCCGGACACGCCAAAATCACCTGCCGGGTACGCCAGAACCACCTGGCGGACACTCCGATATCACCTGTCGTGCATGCCGGAACCACCTCTCAGACGTGCCGGAAGCACGTGCCGGACACGCCGGAATCACCTACCGGACAGACCGGAACCACCTGCCGAGCACGCCAGAGCCACCTGTTCGACTCGCTGGAACCACCTGCCGGACAGGCCAATATCAACTGCTGGCTATGCCAGAACCACCTGGGGGACGGTCCGGAATCACCTGCCAGCCATGGCGGAACCACCTCTCAGACGTACCAGAACCACCTGCCGGAGAAGCTGGAAACACGTGCTGGACAGTCTGGAACCACCTGCCGGCCAAGCCTGAACCACCTGCCAAGCACAACGGAACAACCTGCCAGACACGCCAAAATCACCTGCGTGTTATGCCAGAACCACTTGGAGGACACTCCGAAGTGACCTGCCGGGCATGTTGGAACCACCTCTCAGACGTGCCAGAAGCACGTGGCGGACAGTCCGGAATCACCTGTTGGGCATACGCAACCACCTCTGAGACGTACCAGAACCACGTGCCGTGCACGCCGGAACCACCTACCGGACAGACCGGAATCAACTTCTGGGCATGCCGGAACCACCAGTCAGATGTGCCAGAAACACGTGCCGGAGACGCCGGAAGCACCTGCCGAGAACGTCGCAACCACCTGCTCAACTCGCCTGAACCACCTGCCGGACACGCCAAAATCACCTGCCCGCTACACCAGCACCACTTCGGGGACAAGCCGGAATCACGTGAGGGGCATGCCGGCACAGCCTCTCAGACTGAACCTCGTGCCGGACACCACAGAACCACCTGCCGGACAGACCGGAACCACCTGCCGGACACGCCGGAACCACCGGCTCGACCCGCCGGAACGACCACTGGACGTGCCAAATCACCTGCCGGCTACGCCGGAAACACTTGGCGAACACTCCGGAATCACCTGCCGGGCATGCCGGAACCACCTCTCAGATATGCCAGAACCACATGATAATGACCCCGGAAGCACCTGCCGAGCACGCCGGAACCACCTGCTCGACTCGCCAGAACCACCTGCCGGACACGCAGAAATCACCTGCCGGCTACGCCAAAACCAGTTGGGGAACACTTCGGAATCACCTGCCGGGCTTGCTGGAACCACCTGCCGGTCATGCCAAAATCACCTGCCAACTACGCCAGTACCACTTGGCGGACACTGTGGAAACACCTGTCGGGCCGGCCGGAACCACATCTCAGACGTGCCAGAACCATGTGCATGAGATGCTGGAACCACACCCCGAACAGACGGAAAACACCTGCCAGACCCGTCTGAACAACCTGCCGAGCACGCCGGAGCCACCTGCTCGACTCGCCGGAACCACCTACCTGACATGCCCAAATCACCAGCCGGGTATGCCAGAACCACTTGGCGGACACTCCGGAATCATCTGCCGGACACGCCGGAACCAGCTCTCAGACACACCAGAACCACATGCCGGAGACGCCGGAAGCACCTGCCGAGCATGCCGGAGCCACCTGCTCGACTCCCCAGAAACACCTGCCGGACACGCCAAAATCACCTACCGGGTACGCCAGAACCACCTGGCGGACACTCCGAAATCACCTGTCGCGCATGCCGGAACCACCTCTGAAACGTGCCGGAAGCACGTGCCGGACACGCCGGAATCACCTACCGGACAGACCGGAACCACCTGCCGAGCACGCCGGAGCCACCTGTTCGACTCGCTGGAACCACCTCCCGGACAGGCCAATATCAACTGCTGGCTATGCCAGAACCACCTGGGGGACGGTCCGGAATCACCTGCCAGCCATGGCGGAACCACCTCTCAGATGTACCAGAACCACCTGCCGGAGAAGCTGGAAACACGTCCTGGACAGTCTGGAACCACCTGCCGGCCAAGCCTGAACCACCTGCCAAGCACAACGGAACAACCTGCCAGACACGCCAAAATAACCTGCGTGTTATGCCAGAACCACTTGGAGGACTCTCTGGGATGACCTGCCGGGCATGCCGGAACCACCTCTCAGACGTGCCAGAACCATGTGGCGGACAGTCCGGAATCACCTGTTGGGCATGCGCCACCACCTCTGAGACGTACCAGAACCACATGCCGTGCAGGCTGGAACCACCTACCGGACAGACCGGAATCACCTTTCGGGCATGCCGGAACCATCTGTCAGATGTGCCAGAAACACGTGCCGGAGACGCCGGAAGCACCTGCCAAGCACGTTGGAACCACCTGCTCAACTCGCCTGAACCACCTGCCGGACATGCCAAAATCACCTGCCGACTATGCCAGAACCACTTGGCGAACACTCCGGAATCACCTGCCGGGCATGCCGGAACCACCTCTCAGATATGCCAGAACCACGTGCCAATGACCCCGGAAGCACCTGCCGAGCACGCCGGAACCACCTGCTCGACTCGCCAGAACCACCTGCCGGACACGCAAAAATCACCTGCCGGCTACGCCACAACCAGTTTGGGAACACTTCGGAATCACCTGCCGGGCTTTCTGGAACCACCTGCCGGTCATGTGAAAATCACCTGCCAACTACGCCAGTACCACTTGGCGGACACTGTGGAAACACCTGTCGGGCCCGCCGGAACCACGTCTCAGACATGCCAGAACCATGTGGATGAGATGCTGGAACCACACCCCGAACAGACGGAAAACACCTGCCAGACCGGTCTGAACAACCTGCCGAGCACGCCGGAGCCACCTGCTCGACTCGCCGGAACCACCTACCTGACATGCCCAAATCACCAGCCGGGTATGCCAGAACCACTTGGCGGACACTCCGGAATCATCTGCCGGACATGCCGGAACCAGCTCTCAGACACACCAGAAACGCGTGCCGGAGACGCCGGAAGCACCTGCCGAGCATGCCGGAGCCACATGCTCGACTCGCCAGATACACCTGCCGGACACGCCAAAATCACCTACCGGGTACGCCAGAACCACCTGGCGGACACTCCGAAATCACCTGTCGCGCATGCCGGAACCACCTCTGAAACGTGCCGGAAGCACGTTCCGGACACGGCGGAATCACCTACCGGACAGACCGGAACCACCTGCCGAGCACGCCGGAGCCACCTGTTCGACTCGCTGGAACCACCTGCCGGACAGGCCAATATCAACTGCTGGCTATGCCAGAACCACCTGGGGGACGGTCCGGAATCACCTGCCAGCCATGGCGGAACCACCTCTCAGATGTACCAGAACCACCTGCCGGAGAAGCTGGAAACACGTGCTGGACAGTCTGGAACCACCTGCCGGCCAAGCCTGAACCACCTGCCAAGCACAACGGAACAACCTGCCAGACACACCAAAATAACCTGCGTGTTATGCCAGAACCACTTGGAGGACTCTCTGGGATGACCTGCCGGGCATGCCGGAACCACCTCTCAGACGTGCCCGAACCATGTGGCGGACAGTCCGGAAACACCTGTTGGGCATGCGCAACCACCTCTGAGACGTACCAGAACCACATGCCGTGCAGGCTGGAACCACCTACCGGACAGACCGGAATCACCTTTCGGGCATGCCGGAACCACCTGTCAGATGTGCCAGAAACACGTGCCGGAGACGCCGGAAGCACCTGCCAAGCACGTTGGAACCACCTGCTCAACTCGCCTGAACCACCTGCCGGACATGCCAAAATCACCTGCCGACTATGCCGGAAACACTTGGCGAACACTCCGGAATCACCTGCCGGGCATGCCGGAACCACCTCTCAGATATGCCAGAACCACGTGCCAATGACCCCGGAAGCACCTGCCGAGCACGCCGGAACCACCTGCTCGACTCGCCAGAACCACCTGCCGGACACGCAAAAATCACCTGCCGGCTACGCCACAACCAGTTGGGGAACACTTCGGAATCACCTGCCGGGCTTTCTGGAACCACCTGCCGGTCATGCCAAAATCACCTGCCAACTACGCCAGTACCACTTGGCGGACACTGTGGAAACACCTGTCGGGCCCGCCGGAACCACGTCTCAGACGTGACAGAACCATGTGCATGAGATGCTGGAACCACACCCCGAACAGACGGAAAACACCTGCCAGACCGGTCTGAACAACCTGCCGAGCACGCCGGAGCCACCTGCTCGACTCGCCGGAACCACCTACCTGACATGCCCAAATCACCAGCCGGGTATGCCAGAACCACCTGGCGGACACTACGGAATCACCTGCTGCGCATGCCGGAACCACCTCTCAGACGTGCCGGAAGCACGTGCCAGACACGCCGGAAACACCTACCGGACAAACCGGAACCACCTGCCAAGAACGCCGGAGCCACCTGTTCGACTCGCTGGAACCACCTGCCGGACAGGCCAATGTCAACTGCTGGCTATGCCAGAACCACCTGGGGGACAGTCCGGGATCACCTGCCAGCCATGGCGGAACCACCTCTCAGACGTACCAGAACCACCTGCCGGAGAAGCTGGAAACACGTCCTGGACAGACTGGAACCACGTGACGGCCATGCCTGAACCACCTGCCGAGCACGGCGGAACCACCTGCCGGACACGCCAAAATCACCTGCGGGCTACGCCAGAACCACTTGGACGACTCTCCGAAATGACCTGCCGGGCATGTTGGAACCACCTCTCAGACGTGCCAGAAGCACGTGGCGGACAGTCCGGAATCACCTGTTGGGCATACGCAACCACCTCTGACACGTACCAGAACCACGTGCCGTGCACGCCGGAACCACCTACCGGACAGACCGGAATCAACTTCTGGGCATGCCGGAACCACCAGTCAGATGTGCCAGAAACACGTGCCAGAGACGCCGGAAGCACCTGCCGAGCACGTCGCAACCACCTGCTCAACTCGCCTGAACCACCTGCCGGACACGCCAAAATCACCTGCCCGCTACACCAGCACCACTTCGGGGACAAGCCGGAATCACGTGAGGGGCATGCCGGCACAGCCTCTCAGACTGAACCTCGTGCCGGACACCACAGAACCACCTGCCGGACAGACCGGAACCACCTGCCGGACACGCCGGAACCACCGGCTCGACCCGCCGGAACGACCACTGGACGTGCAAAATCACCTGCCGGCTACGCCGGAAACACTTGGCGAACACTCCGGAATCACCTGCCGGGCATGCCGGAACCACCTCTCAGATATGCCAGAACCACGTGCCAATGACCCCGGAAGCACCTGCCGAGCACGCCGGAACCACCTGCTCGAATCGCCAGAACCACCTGCCGGACACGCAGAAATCACCTGCCGGCTACGCCACAACCAGTTGGTGAACACTTTGGAATCACCTGCCAGGCTTGCTGGAACCACCTGCCAGTCATGCCAAAATCACCTGCCAACTACGCCAGAACTGCTTGGCGGACACTGCGGAAACACCTGTCGGGCCGGCTGGAACCACATCTCGGACGTGCCAGAAACATGTTCATGAGATGCTGGAACCACACCCCGAACAGACGGATACCACCTGCCAGAACCGCCTGAACCACCTGCTGAGCACGCCGGAACCACCTGCTCGACTCACCGGTACCACCTCCCTGACTCGCCAAAATCACCTGCTGGGTATGCCAGAACCACTTGGCGGACACTCCGGAATCATCTGCCGGACATGCCGGAACCAGCTCTCAGACACACCAGAACCAAGTGCCGGAGACGCCGGAAGCACCTGCCGAGAATGCCGGAGCCACCTGCTCGACTCGCCAGAAACACCTGCCGGACACGCCAAAATCACCTGCCGGGTATGCCAGAACCACCTGGGGGACAGTCCGGGATCACCTGCCAGCCATGGCGGAACCACCTCTCAGACGTACCAGAACCACCTGCCGGAGAAGCTGGAAACACGTCCTGGACAGACTGGAACCACCTGACGGCCATGCCTGAACCACCTGCCGGACACGCCAAAATCACGTGCGGGCTACGCCAGAACCACTTGGACGACTCTCCGAAATGACCTGCCGGGCATGTTGGAACCACCTCTCAGACGTGCCAGAAGCACGTGGCGGACAGTCCGGAATCACCTGTTGGGCATACGCAAGCACCTCTGACACGTACCAGAACCACGTGCCGTGCACGCCGGAACCACCTACCGGACAGACCGGAATCAACTTTTGGGCATGCCGGAACCACCAGTCAGATGTGCCAGAAACACGTGCCGGAGACGCCAGAAGCACCTGCCGAGCACGTCGCAACCACCTGCTCAACTTGCCGGAACCACCTGCCGGACACGCCAAAATCACCTGCCCACTACACCAGCACCACTTCGGGGACAAGCCGGAATCACGTGAGGGGCATGCCGGCACAGCCTCTCAGACTGAACCTCGTGCCGGACACCACAGAACCACCTGCCGGACAGACCGGAACCACCTGCCGGACACGCCGGAACCACAGGCTCGACCCGCCGGAACGACCGCTGGACATGCAAAATCACCTGCCGGCTACGCCGCAAACACTTGACGAACACTCCGGAATCACCTGCCGGGCATGCCGGAACCACCTCTCAGATATGCCAGAACCACGTGCCAATGACCCCGGAAGCACCTGCCGAGCACGCCGGAACCACCTGCTCGAATCGCCAGAACCACCTGCCGGACACGCAAAAATCACCTGCCGGCTACGCCACAACCAGTTGGGGAACACTTCGGAATCACCTGCCGGGCTTGCTGGAACCACCTGCCGGTCATGCCAAAATCGCCTGCCAACTACGATAGTACCACTTGGCGGACACTTTGGAAACACCTGTCGGGCCGGCCGGAACCACATCTCAGACGTGCCAGAACCATGTGCATGAGATGCTGGAACCACACCCCGAACAGACGGAAAACACCTGCAGACCCGTCTGAACAACCTGCCGAGCACGCCGGAGCCACCTGCTCGACTCGCCGGAACCACCTACCTGACATGCCCAAATCACCAGCCGGGTATGCCAGAACCACCTGGGGGACGGTCCGGAATCACCTGCCAGCCATGGCGGAACCACCTCTCAGACGTACCAGAACCACCTGCCGGAGAAGCTGGAAACACGTCCTGGACAGTCTGGAGCCACCTGCCGGCCAAGCCTGAACCACCTGGAAGCACAACGGAACAACCTGCCAGACACGCCAAAATCACCTGCGTGTTATGCCAGAACCACTTGGAGGACTCTCTGGGATGACCTGCCGTGCATGCCGGAACCACCTCTCAGACGTGCCAGAACCATGTGGCGGACAGTCCGGAATCACCTGTTTGGCATGCGCAACCACCTCTGAGACGTACCAGAACCACATGCCGTGCAGGCTGGAACCACCTACCGGACAGACCGGAATCACCTTTCGGGCATGCCGGAACAACCTGTCAGATGTGCCAGAAACACGTGCCGGAGACGCCGGAAGCACCTACCAAGCACGTTGGAACCACCTGCTCAACTCGCCTGAACCACCTGCCGGACATGCCAAAATCACCTGCCGACTATGCCAGAACCACTTGGCGAACACTCCGGAATCACTTGCCGGGCATGCAGGAACCACCTCTCAGACATGCCAGAACCCCGTGCCAATGACCCCGGAAGCACCAGCCGAGCACGCCGGAACCACCTGCTCGACTCGCCAGAACCACCTGCCGATCACGCAAAAATCACCTGCCGGCTACGCCACAACCAGTTGGTGAACACTTTGGAATCACCTGCCAGGCTTGCTGGAACCACCTGCCAGTCATGCCAAAATCACCTGCCAACTACGCCAGAACTGCTTGGCGGACACTGCGGAAACACCTGTCGGGCCGGCTGGAACCAAATCTCGGACGTGCCAGAAACACGTTCATGAGATGCTGGAACCTCACCGCGAACAGACGGATACCACCTGCCAGAACCGCCTGAACCACCTGCTGAGCACGCCGGAACCACCTGCTCGACTCACCGGTACCACCTCCCTGACACGCCAAAATCACCTGCTGGGTATGCCAGAACCACTTGACGGACACTCCGGAATCATCTGCCGGACATGCCGGAACCAGCTCTCAGACACACCAGAACCAAGTGCCGGAGACGCCGGAAGCACCTGCCGAGCATGCCGGAGCCACCTGCTCGACTCGCCAGAAACACCTGCCGGACACGCCAAAATCACCTGCCGGGTATGCCAGAACCACCTGGCGGACACTACGGAATCACCTGCCGCGCATGCCGGAACCACCTCTCAGACGTGCCGGGAGCACGTGCCAGACACGCCGGAAACACCTACCGGACAGACCGGAACCACCTGCCAAGAACGCCGGAGCCACCTGTTCGACTCTCTGAACCACCTGCCGGAAAGGCCAATATCAACTGCTGGCTATGCCAGAACCACCTGGGGGACGGTCCGGGATCACCTGCCAGCCATGGCGGAACCACCTCTCAGACGTACCAGAACCACCTGCCGGAGAAGCTGGAAACACGTCCTGGACAGACTGGAACCACGTGACGGCCATGCCTGAACCACCTGCCGAGCACGGCGGAACCACCTGCCGGACACGCCAAAATCACCTGCGGGCTACGCAAGAACCAGTTGGACGACTCTCCGAAATGACCTGCCGGGCATGCCGGAACCACCTCTCAGACGTGCCAGAAGCACGTGGCGGACAGTCCGGAATCACCTGTTGGGCATACGCAACCACCTCTGACACGTACCAGAACAACGTGCCGTGCACGCCGGAACCACCTACCGGACAGACCGGAATCAACTTCTGGGCATGCCGGAACCACCAGTCAGATGTGCCAGAAACACGTGCCGGAGACGCCGGAAGCACCTGCCGAGCACGTCGCAACCACCTGCTCAACTCGCCTGAACCACCTGCCGGACACGCCAAAATCACCTGCCCGCTACACCAGCACCACTTCGGGGACAAGCCGGAATCACGTGAGGGGCATGCCGGCACAGCCTCTCAGACTGAAGCTCGTGCCGGACACCACAGAACCACCTGCCGGACAGACCGGAACCACCTGCCGGACACGCCGGAACCACCGGCTCGACCCGCCGGAACGACCGCTGGACATGCTAAATCACCTGCCGGCTACGCCGGAAACACTTGGCGAATACTCCGGAATCATCTGCCGGGCATGCCGGAACCACCTCTCAGATATGCCAGAACCACGTGCCAATGACCCCGGAAGCACCTGCCGAGCACGCCGGAACCACCTGCTCTACTCGCCAGAACCACCTTCCGGACACGCAAAAATCACCTGCCGGCTACGCCACAACCAATTGGGGAACACTTCGGAATCACCTGCCGGGCTTGCTGGAACCACCTGCCGGTCATGCCAAAATCACCTGCCAACTACACCAGTACCACTTGGCGGACAGTGTGGAAACACCTGTCGGGTCGGCCGGAACCACATCTCAGACGTGCCAGAACCATGTGCATGAGATGCTGGAACCACACCCCGAACAGACGGAAAACACCTGCCAGACCCGTCTGAACAACCTGCGGAGCACGCCGGAGCCACCTATGGACTCGCCGGAACCACCTACCTGACATGCCAAAATCACCAGCCGGGTATGCCAGAACCACTCGGCGGACACTCCGGAATCATCTGCCGGACATGCCGGAACCAGCTCTCAGACACCAGAACCACGTGCTGGAGACGCCGGAAGCACCTGCCGAGCATGCCGGAGCCACCTGCTCGACTCGCCAGAAACACCTGCCGGACACGCCAACATCACCTGCCGGGTACGCCAGAACCACCTGGCGGACACTCCGAAATCACCTGTCGCGCATGCCGGAACCACCTCTCAGACGTGCCGGAAGCACGTGCCGGATACGCCGGAATCACCTACCGGACAGACCGGAACCACCTGCCGGCCAAGCCTGAACCACCTGCCAAGCACAACGGAACAACCTGCCAGACACGCCAAAATCACCTGCGTGTTATGCCAGAACCACTTGGAGGACTCTCTGGGATGACCTGCCGGGCATGCCGGAACCACCTCTCAGACGTGCCAGAACCATGTGGCGGACAGTCCGGAATCACCTGCCGGGCATACGCAACCACCTCTGAGACGTACGAGAACCACATGCCGTGCAGGCTGGAACCACCTACCGGACAGACCGGAATCACCTTTCGGGCATGCCGGAACCACCTGTCAGATGTGCCAGAAACACGTGCCGGGGACGCCGGAAGCACCTGCCAAGCACGTTGGAACCACCTGCTCAACTCGCCTGAACCACCTGCCGGACATGCCAAAATCACCTGCCGACTATGCCAGAACCACTTGGCGAACACTCCGGAATCACTTGCCGGGCATGCATGAACCACCTCTCAGACATGCCAGAACCCCGTGCCAATGACCCCGGAAGCACCAGCCGATCACGCCGGATCCACCTGCTCGACTCGCCAGAACCACCTGCCGATCACGCAAAATCACCTGCCGGCTACGCCACAACCAGTTGGTGAACACTTTGGTATCACCTGCCAGGCTTGCTGGAACCACCTGCCAGTGATGCCAAAATCAACTGCCAACTACGCCAGAACCGCTTGGCGGACACTGCGGAAACACCTGTCGGGCCGGCTGGAACCACATCTCGGACGTGCCATAAACGTGTTCATGAGATGCTGGAACCACACCCCGAACAGACGGATACCACCTGCCAGAACCGCGTGAACCACCTGCTGAGAACGCCGGAACCACCTGCTCGACTCACCGGTACCACCTCCCTGACACGCCAAAATCATCTGCTGGGTATGCCAGAACCACTTGGCGGACACTCCGGAATCATCTGCCGGACATGCCGGAACCAGCTCTCAGACACACCAGAACCAAGTGCCGGAGACGCCGGAAGCACCTGCCGAGCATACCGGAGCCACCTGCTCGACTCGCCAGAAACACCTGCCGGACACGCCAAAATCACCTGCCGGGTATGCCAGAACCACCTGGCGGACACTACGGAATCACCTGCCGCGCATGCCGGAACCACCTCTCAGACGTGCCGGAAGCACGTGCCGGACACGCCGGACACACCTACCGGACAGACCGGAACCCCCTGCCGAGCACGCTGAAGCCACCTGTTCGACTCGCTGGAACCACCTGCCGGACAGGCCAATATCAACTGCTGGCTATGCCAGAACCACCTGGGGGACGATCCGGGATCACCTGCCAGCCATGGCGGAACCACCTCTCAGACGTACCAGAACCACCTGCCGGAGAAGCTGGAAACACGTCCTGGACAGACTGGAACCACGTGACGGCCATGCCTGAACCACCTGCCAAGCACGGCGGAACCACCTGCCGGACACGCCAAAATCACCTGCGGGCTACGCAAGAACCACTTGGACGACTCTCCGAAATGACCTGCCGGGCATGCCGGAACCATCTCTCAGACGTGCCAGAAGCACGTGGCGGACAGTCCGGAATCACCTGTTGGGCATACGCAACCACCTCTGACACGTACCAGAACCACGTGCCGTGCACGCCGGAACCACCTACCGGACAGACCGGAATCAACTTCTGGGCATGCCGGAACCACCAGTCAGATGTGCCAGAAACACGTGCCGGAGACGCCGGAAGCACCTGCCGAGCACGTCGCAACCACCTGCTCAACTCGCCTGAACCACCTGCCGGACACGCCAAAATCACCTGCCCGCTACACCAGCACCACTTCGGGGACAAGCCGGAATCACGTGAGGGGCATGCCGGCACAGCCTCTCAGACTGAACCTCGTGCCGGACACCACAGAACCACCTGCCGGACAGACCGGAACCACCTGCCGGACACGCCGGAACCACAGGCTCGACCCGCCGGAACGACCGCTGGACATGCAAAATCACCTGCCGGCTACGCCGCAAACACTTGGCGAACACTCCGGAATCACCTGCCGGGCATGCCGGAACCACCTCTCAGATATGCCAGAACAACGTGCCAATGACCCCGGAAGCACCTGCCGAGCACGCCGGAACCACCTGCTCGACTCGCCAGAACCACCTGCCGGACACGCAAAAATCACCTGCTGGCTACGCCACAACCAGTTGGGGAACACTTCGGAATCACCTGCCGGGCTTGCTGGAACCACCTGCCGGTCATGCCAAAATCACCTGCCAACTACGATAGTACCACTTGGCGGACACTTTGGAAACACCTGTCGGGCCGGCCGGAACCACATCTCAGACGTGCCAGAATCATGTGCATGAGATGCTGGAACCACACCCCGAACAGACGGAAAACACCTGCCAGACCCGTCTGAACAACCTGCCGAGCACGCCGGAGCCACCTGCTCGACTCGCCGGAACCACCTACCTGACATGCCCAAATCACCAGCCGGGTATGCCAGAACCACTTGGCGGACACTCCGGAATCATCTGCTGGACATGACGGAACCAGCTCTCAGACACACCAGAACCACGTGCCGGAGACGCCGGAAGCACCTGCCAAGCACGTTGGAACCACCTGCTCAACTCGCCTGAACCACCTGCCGGACATGCCAAAATCACCTGCCGACTATGCCAGAACCACTTGGCGAACACTCCGGAATCACCTGCCGGGCATGCCGGAACCACCTCTCAGATATGCCAGAACCACGTGCCAATGACCCCGGAAGCACCTGCCGAGCACGCCGGAACCACCTGCTCGACTCGCCAGAACCACCTGCCGGACACGCAAAAATCACCTTCCGGCTACGCCACAACCAGTTGGCGAACACTTCGGAATCACCTGCCGGGCTTTCTGGAACCACCTGCCGGTCATGTGAAAATCACCTGCCAACTACGCCAGTACCACTTGGCGGACACAGTGGAAACACCTGTCGGGCCCGCCGGAACCACGTCTCAGACGTGCCAGAACCATGTGGATGAGATGCTGGAACCACACCCCGAACAGACGGAAAACACCTGCCAGACCGGTCTGAACAACCTGCCGAGCACGCCGGAGCCACCTGCTCGACTCGCCGGAACCACCTACCTGACATGCCCAAATCACCAGCCGGGTATGCCAGAAGCACTTGGCGGACACTCCGGAATCATCTGCCGGACATGCCGGAACCAGCTCTCAGACACACCAGAACCACGTGCCGGAGATGCCGGAAGCACCTGCCGAGCATGCCGGAGCCACCTGCTCGACTCGCCAGAAACACCTGCCGGATACGCCAAAATCACCTGCCGGGTATGCCAGAACCACCTGGCGGACACTATGGAATCACCTGCTGCGCATGCCGGAACCACCTCTCAGACGTGCCGGAAGCATGTGCCAGACACGCCGGAAACACCTACCGGACAGACCGGAACCACCTGCCAAGAACGCCGGAGCCACCTGTTCGACTCGCTGGAACCACCTGCCGGACAGGCCAATATCAACTGCTGGCTATGCCAGAACCACCTGGGGGACAGTCCGGGATCACCTGCCAGCCATGGCGGAACCACCTCTCAGACGTACCAGAACCACCTGCTGGAGAAGCTGGAAACACGTCCTGGAGAGTCTGGAACCACCTGCCTGCCAAGCCTGAACCACCTGCCAAGCACAACGGAACAACCTGCCAGACACGCCAAAATCACCTGCGTGTTATGCCAGAACCACTTGGAGGACTCTCTGGGATGACCTGCCGGGCATGCCGGAACCACCTCTCAGACGTGCCAGAACCATGTGGCGGACAGTCCGGAATCACCTGTTGGGCATGCGCAACCACCTCTGAGACGTACCAGAACCACATGCCGTGCAGCCTGGAACCACCTACCGGACAGATCGGAATCACCCTTCGGGCATGCCGGAACCACCTGTCTGATGTGCCACAAACACGTGCCGGAGACGCCAGAAGCACCTGCCCGCTACACCAGCACCACTTCGGGGACAAGCCGGAATCACGTGAGGGGCATGCCGGCACAGCCTCTCAGACTGAACCTCGTGCCGGACACCACAGAACCACCTGCCGGACAGACCGGAACCACCTGCCGGACACGCCGGAACCACCGGCTCGACCCGCTGGAACGACCACTGGACGTGCAAAATCACCTGCCGGCTACGCCGGAAACACTTGGCGAACACTCCGGAATCACCTGCCGGGCATGCCGGAACCACCTCTCAGATATGCCAGAACCACGTGCCAATGACCCCGGAAGCACCTGCCGAGCACGCCGGAACCACCTGCTCGAATCGCCAGAACCACCTGCCGGACACGCAGAAATCACCTGCCGGCTACGCCACAACAAGTTGGGGAACACTTCGGAATCACCTGCCGGGCTTGCTGGAACCACCTGCCGGTCATGCCAAAATCACCTGCCAACTACGCCAGTACCACTTGGCGGACACTGTGGAAACACCTGTCGGGGCGGCCGGAACCACATCTCAGACGTGACAGAACCATGTGCATGAGATGCTGGGACCACACCCCGAAAAGACGGAAAACACCTGCCAGACCCGTCTGAACAACCTGCCGAGCACGCCGGAGCCACCTGCTCGACTCGCCGGAACCACCTACCTGACATGCCCAAATCACCAGCCGGGTATGCCAGAACCACTTGGCGGACACTCCGGAATCATCTGCCGGACATGCCGGAACCAGCTCTCAGACACACCAGAACCACATGCCGTGCAGGCTGGAACCACCTACCGGACAGACCGGAATCACCTTTCGGGCATGCCGGAACCACCTGTCAGATGTGCCAGAAACACGTGCTGGAGATGCCGGAAGCACCTGCCAAGCACGTTGGAACCACCTGCTCAACTCGCCTGAACCACCTGCCGGACATGCCAAAATCACCTGCCGACTATGCCAGAACCACTTGGAGAACACTGCGGAATCATTTGCCAGGCATGCAGGAACCACCTCTCAGACATACCAGAACCCTGTGCCAATGACCCCGGAAGCACCGCCGAGCACGCCGGAACCACCTGGTCGACTCGCCAGAACCACCTGCCGATCACGCAAAAATCACCTGCCGGCTACGCCACAACCAGTTGGTGAACACTTTGGAATCACCTGCCAGGCTTCCTGGAACCACCTGCCAGTCATGCCAAAATCACCTGCCAACTACGCCAGAACCGCTTGGCGGACACTGCGGAAACACCTTTCGGGCCGGCTGGAACCACATCTCAGACGTGCCAGAAACGTGTTCATGAGATGCTGGAACCACACCCCGAACAGACGGATACCACCTGCCAGAACCGCCTGAACCACCTGCTCGACTACCCGGTACCGCCTCCCTGACACGCCAAAATCACCTGCTGGGTATGCCAGCACCACTTGGCGGACACTCCGGAATCATCTGCCGGACATGCCGGAACCAGCTCTCAGACACACCAGAACCAAGTGCCGGAGACGCCGGAAGCACCTGCCGAGCATGCCGGAGCCACCTGCTCGACTCGCCAGAAACACCTGCTGGACAAGCCAAAATCACCTGCCGGGTATGCCAGAACCACCTGGCGTACACTACAGAATCACCTGCCGCGCATGCCGCAACCACCTCTCAGACGTGCCGGAAGCACGTGCCAGACACGCCGGAAACACCTACCGGACAAACCGGAACCACCTGCCAAGTACGCCGGAGCCACCTGTTCGACTCGCTGGAACCACCTGCCGGACAGGCCAATATCAACTGCTGGCTATGCCAGAACCACCTGGGGGATGGTCCGGCATCACCTGCCAGCCATGGCGGAACCACCTCTCAGACGTACCAGAACCACCTGCTGGAGAAGCTGGAAACACGTCCTGGACAGAGTGGAACCACGTGACGGCCATGCCTGAACCACCTGCCGGACACGCCAAAATCACCTGCGGGCTACGCCAGAACCACTTGGACGACTCTCCGAAATGACCTGCCGGGCATGTTGGAACCACCTCTCAGACGTGCCAGAAGCACGTGGCGGACAGTCCGGAATCACCTGTTGGGCATACACAACCACCTCTGACACGTACCAGAACCACGTGCCGTGCACGCCGGAACCACCTACCGGACAGACCGGAATCAACTTCTGGGCATGCCGGAAGCACCAGTCAGATGTGCCAGAAACACGTGCCGGAGACGCCGGAAGCACCTGCCGAGCACGTCGCAACCACCTGCTCAACTCGCCTTTACCACCTGCCGGACACGCCAAAATCACCTGCCCGCTACAGCAGCAGCACTTCGGGGACAAGCCGGAATCAAGTGAGGGGCATGCCGGCACAGCCTCTCAGACTGAACCTCGTGCCGGACACCACAGAACCACCTGCCGGACAGACTGGAACCACCTGCCGGACACGCCGGAACCACCGGCTCGACCCGCCCTAACGACCGCTGGACATGCAAAATCACCTGCCGGCTACGCCGGAAACACTTGGCGAACACTCCGGAATCACCTGCCGGGCATGCCGGAACCACCTCTCAGATATGCCAGAACCACGTGCCAATGACCCCGGAAGCACCTGCCGAGCACGCCGGAACCACCTGCTCGAATCGCCAGAACCACCTGCCGGACACGCAGAAATCACCTGCCGGCTACGCCACAACCAGTTGGGGAACACTTCGGAATCACCTGCCGGGCTTGCTGGAATCACCTGCCGGTCATGCCAAAATCACCTGCCAACTACGCCAGTACCACTTGGCGGACACTGTGGAAACACCTGTCGGGCCGGCCGGAACCACATCTCAGACGTGCCAGAACCATGTGCATGAGATGCTGGGACCACACCCCGAAAAGACGGAAAACACCTGCCAGACCCGTCTGAACAACCTGCCGAGCACGCCGGAGCCACCTGCTCGACTCGCCGGAACCACCTACCTGACATGCCCAAATCACCAGCCGGGTATGCCAGAACCACTTGGCGGACACTCCGGAATCATCTGCCGGACATGCCGGAACCAGCTCTCAGACACACCAGAACCACGTGCCGGAGACGCCGGAAGCACCTGCCGAGCATGCCGGAGCCACCTGCTCGACTCGCCAGAAACACCTGCCGGACACGCCAAAATCACCTGCTGGGTACGCCAGAACCACCTGGCGGACACTCCGAAATCACCTGTCGTGCTTGCCGGAACCACCTCTCAGACGTGCCGGAAGCACGTGCCGGACACGCCGGAATCACCTAGCGGACAGACTGGAACCACCTGCCGAGCACGCCGGAGCCACCTGTTCGACTCGCTGGAACCACCTGCCGGACAGGCCAATATCAACTGCTGGCTATGCCAGAACCACCTGGGGGACGGTCCGGAATCACCTGCCAGCCATGGCGGAACCACCTCTCAGACGTACCAGAACCACCTGCCGGAGAAGCTGGAAACACGTCCTGGACAGTCTGGAACCACCTGCCGGCCAAGCCTAAACCACCTGCCAAGCACAACGGAACAACCTGCCAGACACGCCAAAATCACCTGCGTGTTATGCCAGAACCACTTGGAGGACTCTCCGAAATGACCTGCCAGGCATGTTGGAACCACCTCTCAGACGTGCCAGAAGCACGTGGCGGACAGTCCGGAATCACCTGTCGGGCATACGCAACCACCTCTGAGACGTACCAGAACCACGTGCCGTGCACGCCGGAACCACCTACCGGACAGACCGGAATCAACTTTTGGGCATGCCGGAACCACCAGTCAGATGTGCCAGAAACACGTGCCGGAGACGCCGGAAGCACCTGCCGAGCACGTCGCAACCACCTGCTCAACTCGCCTGAACCACCTGCCGGACACGCCAAAATCACCTGCCCGCTACACCAGCACCACTTCGGGGACAAGCCGGAATCACGTGAGGGGCATGCCGGCACAGCCTCTCAGACTGAACCTCGTGCCGGACACCACAGAACCACCTGCCGGACAGACCGGAACCACCTGCCGGACACGCCGGAACCCCCGGCTCGACCCGCCGGAACGAGCACTGGACGTGCAAAATCACCTGCCGGCTACGCCGGAAACACTTGGCGAACACTCCGGAATCACCTGCCGGGCATGCCGGAACCACCTCTCAGATATGCCAGAACCACGTGCCAATGACCCCGGAAGCACCTGCCGAGCACGCCGGAACCACCTGCTCGAATCGCCAGAACCACCTGCCGGACACGCAGAAATCACCTGCCGGCTACGCCACAACCAGTTGGGGAACACTTCGGAATCACCTGCCGGGCTTGCTGGAACCACCTGCCGGTCATGCCAAAATCACCTGCCAACTACGCCAGTACCACTTGGCGGACACTGTGGAAACACCTGTCGGGCCGGCCGGAACCACATCTCAGACGTGCCAGAACCATGTGCATGAGATGCTGGAACCACACCCCGAACAGACGGAAAACACCTGCCAGACCCGTCTGAACAACCTGCCGAGCACGCCGGAGCCACCTGCTCGACTCGCCGGAACCACCTACCTGACATGCCCAAATCACCAGCTGGGTATGCCAGAACCACTTGGCGGACACTCCGGAATCATCTGCCGGACACGCCGGAACCAGCTCTCAGACACACCAGAACCACGTGCCGGAGACGCCGGAAGCACCTGCCGAGCATGCCGGAGCCACATGCTCGACTCGCCAGAAACATCTGCCGGACACGCCAAAATCACCTACCAGTTACGCCAGAACCACCTGGCGGACACTCCGAAATCAACTGTCGCGCATGCCGGAACCACCTCTGAAACGTGCCGGAAGCACGTGCCGGACAGGCCGGAATCACCTACCGGACAGACCGGAACCACCTGCCGAGCACGCCGGAGCCACCTGTTCGACTTGCTGGAACCACCTGCCGGACAGGCCAATATCAACTGCTGGCTATGCCAGAACCACCTGGGGGACGGTCCGGAATCACCTGCCAGCCATGGCGGAACCACCTCTCAGATGTACCAGAACCACCTGCCGGAGAAGCTGGAAACACGTCCTGGACAGTCTGGAACCACCTGCCGGCCAAGCCTGAACCACCTGCCAAGCACAACGGAACAACCTGCCAGACACGCCAAAATCACCTGCGTGTTATGCCAGAACCACTTGGAGGACTCTCTGGGATGACCTGCCGGGCATGCCGGAACCACCTCTCAGACGTGCCAGAACCATGTGGCGGACAGTCCGGAATCACCTGTTGGGCATGCGCAACCACCTCTGAGACGTACCAGAACCACATGCCGTGCAGGCTGGAACCACCTACCGGACAGACCGGAATCACCTTTCGGGCATGCCGGAACCACCTGTCAGATGTGCCAGAAACACGTGCCGGAGACGCCGGAAGCACCTGCCAAGCACGTTGGAACCACCTGCTCAACTCGCCTGAACCACCTGCCGGACATGCCAAAATCACCTGCCGACTATGCCAGAACCACTTGGCGAACACTCCGGAATCACCTGCCGGGCATGCCGGAACCACCTCTCAGATATGCCAGAACCACGTGCCAATGACCCCGGAAGCACCTGCCGAGCACACCGGAACCACCTGCTCGACTCGCCAGAACCACCTGCCGGACACGCAAAAATCACCTGCCGGCTACGCCACAACCAGTTGGGGAACACTTCGGAATCACCTGCCGGGCTTTCTGGAACCACCTGCCGGTCATGTGAAAATCACCTGCCAACTACGCCAGTACCACTTGGCGGACACTGTGGAAACACCTGTCGGGCCCGCCGGAACCACGTCTCAGACGTGCCAAAACCATGTGGATGAGATGCTGGAACCACACCCCGAACAGACGGAAAACACCTGCCAGACCGGTCTGAACAACCTGCCGAGCACGCCGGAGCCACCTGCTCGACTCGCCGGAACCACCTACCTGACATGCCCAAATCACCAGCCGGGTATGCCAGAAGCACTTGGCGGACACTCCGGAATCATCTGCCGGACATGCCGGAACCAGCTCTCAGACACACCAGAACCACGTGCCGGAGATGCCGGAAGCACCTGCCGAGCATGCCGGAGCCACCTGCTCGACTCGCCAGAAACACCTGCCGGATACGCCAAAATCACCTGCCGGGTATGCCAGAACCACCTGGCGGACACTATGGAATCACCTGCCGCGCATGCCGGAACCACCTCTCAGACGTGCCGGAAGCACGTGCCAGACACGCCGGAAACACCTACCGGACAGACCGGAACCACCTGCCAAGAACGCCGGAGCCACCTGTTCGACTCGCTGGAACCACCTGCCGGACAGGCCAATATCAACTGCTGGCTATGCCAGAACCACCTGGGGGACAGTCCGGGATCACCTGCCAGCCATGGCGGAACCACCTCTCAGACGTACCAGAACCACCTGCTGGAGAAGCTGGAAACACGTCCAGGAGAGTCTGGAACCACCTGCCGGCCAAGCCTGAACCACCTGCCAAGCACAACGGAACAACCTGCCAGACACGCCAAAATCACCTGCGTGTTATGCCAGAACCACTTGGAGGACTCTCTGGGATGACCTGCCGGGCATGCCGGAACCACCTCTCAGACGTGCCAGAACCATGTGGCGGATAGTCCGGAATCACCTGTTGGGCATGCGCAACCACCTCTGAGACGTACCAGAACCACATGCCGTGCAGCCTGGAACCACCTACCGGACAGATCGGAATCACCCTTCGGGCATGCCGGAACCACCTGTCAGATGTGCCACAAACACGTGCCGGAGACGCCAGAAGCACCTGCCAAGCACGTTGCAACCACCTGCCGGACAGACCGGAATCAACTTCTGGGCATGCCGGAACCACCAGTCAGATGTGCCAGAAACACGTGCCGGAGACGCCGGAAGCACCTGCCGAGCACGTCGCAACCACCTGCTCAACTCGCCGGAACCACCTGCCGGACACGCCAAAATCAAATTCCCGCTACACCAGCACCACTTCGGGGACAAGCCGGAATCACGTGAGGGGCATGCCGGCACAGCCTCTCAGACTGAACCTCGTGCCGGACACCACAGAACCACCTGCCGGACAGACCGGAACCACCTGCCGGACACGCCGGAACCACCGGCTCGACCCGCCGGAACGACCGCTGGACATGCAAAATCACCTGCCGGCTACGCCGGAAACACTTGGCGAACACTCCGGAATCACCTGCCGGGCATGCCGGAACCACCTCTCAGATATGCCAGAACCACGTGCCAATGACCCCGGAAGCACCTGCCGAGCACGCCGGAACCACCTGCTCGACTCGCCAGAACCACCTGCCGGACACGCAAAAATCACCTGCCGGCTACGCCACAACCAGTTGGGGAACACTTCGGAATCACCTGCCGGGCTTGCTGGAACCACCTGCCGGTCATGCCAAAATCACCTGCCAACTACGCCAGTACCACTTGGCGGACAGTGTGGAAACACCTGTCGGGCCGGCCGGAACCACATCTCAGACGTGCCAGAACCATGTGCATGAGATGCTGGAACCACACCCCGAACAGACGGAAAACACCTGCCAGACCCGTCTGAACAACCTGCGGAGAACACCGGTGCCACCTATCGACTCGCCGGAACCACCTACCTGACATGCCCAAATCACCATCCGGGAATGCCAGAACCACTTGGCGGACACTCCGGAATCATCTGCCGGACATGCCGGAACCAGCTCTCAGACACCAGAACCACGTGCCGGAGACGCAGGAAGCACCTGCCGAGCATGCCGCAGCCACCTGCTCGACTCGCCAGAAACACCTGCCGCACACGCCAAAATCACCTGCCGGGTACGCCAGAACCACATGGCGGACACCTCGAAATCACCTGTCGCGCATGCCGGAACCACCTCTCAGACGTGCCAGAACCATGTGGCGGACAGTCCGGAATCACCTGTTGGGCATGCGCAACCACCTCTGAGACGTACCAGACCCACATGCCGTGCAGGCTGGAACCACCTACTGGACAGACCGGAACCACCTGCCGAGCACGCCGGAGCCACCTGTTCGACTCGCTGGAACCACCTGCCGGACAGGCCAATATCAACTGCTGGCTATGCCAGAACCACCTGGGGGACGGTCCGGAATCACCTGCCAGCCATGGCGGAACCACCTCTCAGACGTACCAGGACCACCTGCCGGAGAAGCTGGAAACACGTCCTGGACAGACTGGAACCACGTGACGGCCATGCCTGAACCACCTGCCGAGCACGGCGGAACCACCTGCTGGACACGCCAAAATCACCTGCGGGCTACGCCAGAACCACTTGGACGACTCTCCGAAATGACCTGCCGGGCATGTTGGAACCACCTCTCAGACGTGCCAGAAGCACGTGGCGGACAGTCCGGAATCACCTGTTGGGCATACGCAACCACCTCTGACACGTACCAGAACCACATGCCGTGCACGCCGGAACCACCTACAGGACAGACCGGAATCAACTTCTGGGCATGCCGGAACCACCAGTCAGATGTGCCAGAAACACGTGCCGGAGACGCCGGAAGCACCTGCCGAGCACGTCGCAACCACCTGCTCAACTCGCCTTTACCACCTGCCGGACACGCCAAAATCACCTGCCCGCTACACCAGCACCACTTCGGGGACAAGCCGGAATCACGTGAGGGGCATGCCGGCACAGCCTCTCAGACTGAACCTCGTGCCGGACACCACAGAACCACCTGCCGGACAGACCGGAACCACCTGCCGGACACGCCGGAACCACCGGCTCGACCCGCCCTAATGACTGCTGGACATGCAAGATCACCTGCCGGCTACGCCGCAAACACTTGGCGAACACTCCGGAATCACATGCCGGGCATGCCGGAACCACCTCTCAGATATGCCAGAACCACGTGCCAATGCCCCGGGAAGCACCTGCCGAGCACGCCGGAACCACCTGCTCGACTCGCCAGAACCACCTGCCAAACACGCAGAAATCACCTGCCGGCTACGCCACAACCAGTTGGGGAACACTTCTGAATCACCTGCCTGGCTTGCTGGAATCAGCTGCCGGTCATGCCAAAATCACCTGCCAACTACGCCAGTACCACTTGGCGGACACTGTGGAAACACCTGTCGGGCCGGCCGGAACCACATCTCAGACGTGCCAGAACCATGTGCATGAGATGCTGGAACCACACCCCGAACAGACGGAAATCACCTGCCAGACACGTCTGAAAAACCTGCCGAGCACGCCGGAGCCACCTACCTGACATGCCCAAATCACCAGCCGTGTATGCCAGAACCACTGGGCGGACACTCCGGAATCATCTGCCGGACATGCCGCAACCAGATCTCAGACACACCAGAACCACGTGCCGGAGAGGCCGGAAGCACCTGCCGAGCATGCCGGAGCCACCTGCTCGACTCGCCAGATACACCTGCCGGACACGCCAAAATCACCTACCGGGTACGCCAGAACCACCTGGCGGACACTCCAAAATCACCTGTCGCGCATGCCGGAACCACCTCTGAAACGTGCCGGAAGCACGTTCCGGACACGCCGGAATCACCTACCGGACAGACCGGAACCACCTGACGAGCACGCCGGAGCCACCTGTTCGACTCGCTGGAACCACCTGCCGGACAGGCCATTATCAACTGCTGGCTATGCCAGAACCACCTGGGGGACGGTCCGGAATCACCTGCCAGCCATGGCGGAACCACCTCTCAGACGTACCAGAACCACCTGCCGGAGAAGCTGGAAACACGTCCTGGACAGTCTGGAACCACCTGCCTGCCAAGCCTGAACCACCTGCCAAGCACAACGGAACAACCTGCCAGACACGCCAAAATAACCTGCGTGTTATGCCAGAACCACTTGGAGGACTCTCTGGGATGACCTGCCGGGCATGCCGGAACCACCTCTCAGACGTGCCAGAACCATGTGGCGGACAGTCCGGAATCACCTGTTGGGCATGCGCAACCACCTCTGAGACGTACCAGAACCACATGCCGTGCAGGCTGGAACCACCTACCAGACAGACCGGAATCACATTTCGGGCATGCCGGAACCACCTGTCACATGTGCCAGAAACACGTGCCGGAGACGCCGGAAGCACCTGCCAAGCACGTTGGAACCACCTGCTCAACTCGCCTGAACCACCTGCCGGACATGCCAAAATCACCTGCCAACTATGCCAGAACCACTTGGCGAACACTCCGGAATCACCTGCCGGGCATGCCGGAACCACCTCTCAGATATGCCAGAACCACGTGCCAATGACCCCGGAAGCACCTGCCGAGCACGCCGGAACCACCTGCTCGACTCGCCAGAACCACCTGCCGGACACGCAAAAATCACCTTCCGGCTACGCCACAACCAGTTGGGGAACACTTCGGAATCACCTGCCGGGCATTCTGGAACCACCTGCCGGTCATGTGAAAATCACCTGCCAACTACGCCAGTACCACTTGGCGGACACTGTGGAAACACCTGTCGGGCCCGCCGGAACCACGTCTCAGACGTGCCAGAACCATGTGCATGAGATGCTGGAACCACACCCCGAACAGACGGAAAACACCTGCCAGACCCGTCTGAACAACCTGCCGAGCACGCCGGAGCCACCTGCTCGACTCGCCGGAACCACCTACCTGACATGCCCAAATCACCAGCCGGGTATGCCAGAACCACTTGGCGGACACTCCGGAATCATCTGCCGGACATGCCGGAACCAGCTCTCAGACACACCAGAACCACGTGCCGGAGACGCCGGAAGCACCTGCCGAGCATGCCGGAGCCACCTGCTCGACTCGCCAGAAACACCTGCCGGACACGCCAAAATCACCTGCCGGGTATGCCAGAACCACCTGGCGGACACTACGGAATCACCTGCTGCGCATGCCGGAACCACCTCTCAGACGTGCCGGAAGCACGTGCCAGACACGCCGGAAACACCTACCGGACAGACCGGAACCACCTGCCAAGAACGCCGGAGCCACCTGTTCGACTCGCTGGAACCACCTGCCGGACAGGCCAATGTCAACTGCTGGCTATGCCAGAACCACCAGGGGGACAGTCCGGGATCACCTGCCAGCCATGGCGGAACCACCTCTCAGACGTACCAGAACCACCTGCCGGAGAAGCTGGAAACACGTCCTGGACAGACTGGAACCACGTGACGGCCATGCCTGAACCACCTGCCGAGCACGGCGGAACCACCTGCCGGACACGCCAAAATCACCTGCGGGCTACGCCAGAACCACTTGGACGACTCTCCGAAATGAACTGCCGGGCATGTTGGAACCACCTCTCAGACGTGCCAGAAGCACGTGGCGGACAGTCCGGAATCACCTGTTGGGCATACGCAACCACCTCTGAGACGTACCAGAACCACGTGCCGTGCACGCCGGAACCACCTACAGGACAGACCGGAATCAACTTCTGGGCATGCCGGAACCACCAGTCAGATGTGCCAGAAACACGTGCCGGAGACGCCGGAAGCACCTGCCGAGCACGTCGCAACCACCTGCTCAACTCGCCTGAACCACCTGCCGGACACGCCAAAATCACCTGCCCGCTACACCAGCACCACTTCGGGGACAAGCCGGAATCACGTGAGGGTCATGCCGGCACAGCCTCTCAGACTGAACCTCGTGCCGGACACCACAGAACCACCTGCCGGACAGACCGGAACCACCTGCCGGACACGCCGGAACCACCGGCTCGACCCGCCGGAACGACCACTGGACGTGCAAAATCACCTGCCGGCTACGCCGGAAACACTTGGCGAACACTCCGGAATCACCTGCCGGGCATGCCGGAACCACCTCTCAGATATGCCAGAACCACGTGCCAATGACCCCGGAAGCACCTGCCGAGCACGCCGGAACCACATGCTCGAATCGCCAGAACCACCTGCCGGACACGCAGAAATCACCTGCCGGCTACGCCACAACCAGTTGGGGAACACTTCGGAATCACCTGCCGGGCTTGCTGGAATCACCTGCCGGTCATGCCAAAATCACCTGCCAACTACGCCAGTACCACTTGGCGGACACTGTGGAAACACCTGTCGGGCCGGCCGGAACCACATCTCAGACGTGCCAGAACCATGTGCATGAGATGCTGGGACCACACCCCGAAAAGACGGAAAACACCTGCCAGACCCGTCTGAACAACCTGCCGAGCACGCCGGAGCCACCTGCTCGACTCGCCAGAAACACCTGCCGGACACGCCAAAATCACCTGCTGGGTACGCCAGAACCACCTGGCGGACACTCCGAAATCACCTGTCGTGCTTGCCGGAACCACCTCTCAGACGTGCCGGAAGCACGTGCCGGACACGCCGGAATCACCTAGCGGACAGACCGGAACCACCTGCCGAGCACGCCGGAGCCACCTGTTCGAGTCGCTGGATCCACCTGCCGGACAGGCCAATATCAACTGCTGGCTATGCCAGAACCACCTGGGGGACGGTCCGGAATCACCTGCCAGCCATGGCGGAACCACCTCTCAGACGTACCAGAACCACCTGCCGGAGAAGCTGGAAACACGTCCTGGACAGTCTGGAACCACCTGCCGGCCAAGCCTGAACCACCTGCCAAGCACAACGGAACAACCTGCCAGACACGCCAAAATCACCTGCGTGTTATGCCAGAACCACTTGGAGGACTCTCCGAAATGACCTGCCGGGCATGTTGGAACCACCTCTCAGACGTGCCAGAAGCACGTGGCGGACAGTCCGGAATCACCTGTCGGGCATACGCAACCACCTCTGAGACGTACCAGAACCACGTGCCGTGCACGCCGGAACCACCTACCGGACAGACCGGAATCAACTTTTGGGCATGCCGGAACCACCAGTCAGATGTGCCAGAAACACATGCCGGAGACGCCGGAAGCACCTGCCGAGCACGTCGCAACCACCTGCTCAACTCGCCTGAACCACCTGCCGGACACGCCAAAATCACCTGCCCGCTACACCAGCACCACTTCGGGGACAAGCCGGAATCACGTGAGGGGCATGCCGGCACAGCCTCTCAGACTGAACCTCGTGCCGGACACCACAGAACCACCTGCCGGACAGACCGGAACCACCTGCCGGACACGCCGGAACCCCCGGCTCGACCCGCCGGAACGACCACTGGACGTGCAAAATCACCTGCCGGCTACGCCGGAAACACTTGGCGAACACTCCGGAATCACCTGCCGGGCATGCAGGAACCACCTCTCAGACATGCCAGAACCCCGTGCCAATGACCCCGGAAGCACCAGCCGAGCACGCCGGAACCACCTGCTCGTCTCGCCAGAACCACCTGCCGGACACGCAGAAATCACCTGCCGGCTACGCCACAACCAGTTGGTGAACACTTTGGAATCACCTGCCAGGCTTGCTGGAACCACCTGCCAGTCATGCCAAAATCACCTGCCAACTACGCCAGAACCGCTTGGCGGACACTGCGGAAACACCTGTCGGGCCGGCTGGAGCTACATCTCAGACATGCCAGAAACGTGTTCATGAGATGCTGGAACCACACCCCGAACAGACGGATACCACCTGCCAGAACCGCCTGAACCACCTGCTGAGCACGCCGGAACCACCTGCTCGACTCACCGGTACCACCTCCCTGACACGCCAAAATCACCTGCTGGGTATGCCAGAACCACTTGGCGGACACTCCGGAATCATCTGCCGGACATGCCGGAACCAGCTCTCAGACACACCAGAAGCAAATGCCGGAGACGCAGGAAGCACCTGCCGAGCATGCCGGAGCCACCTGCTTGACTCGCCAGAAACACCTGCCGGACACGCCAAAATCACCTGCCGGGTATGCCAGAACCACCTGGCGGACACTACGGAATCACCTGCCGCGCATGCCGGAACCACCTCTCAGACGTGCCGGAAGCACGTGCCAGACACACCGGAAACACCTACCGGACAGACCGGAACCACCTGCCAAGAACGCCGGAGCCACCTGTTCGACTCGCTGGAACCACCTGCCGGACAGGCCAATATCAACTGCTGGCTATGCCAGAACCACCTGGGGGACCGTCCAGGATCACCTGCCAGACATGGCGGAACCACATCTCAGACGTACCAGAACCACCTGCCAGAGAAGCTGGAAACACGTCCTGGACAGACTGGAACCACGTGACGGCCATGCCTGAACCACCTGCCGAGCACGGCGGAACCACCTGCCGGACACCCCAAAATCAGCTGCCCGCTACACCAGCACCACTTCGAAGACTAGCCGGAATCACGTGAGGGGCATGCCGGCACAGCCTCTCAAACTGAACCTCGTGCCGGACACCACAGAACCACCTGCCGGACAGACCGGAACCACCTGCCGGGCACCCCGGAACCACCAGCTCGACCCACCGGAACGACCGCTGGACATGCAAAATCACATGCCGGCTACACCGGAAATACTTGGCGAACACTCTGGAATCACCTGCGGGGCATGCCAGAACCACATCTCAGATATGCCAGAACCACGTGCCAATGACCCCGGAAGCACTGCCGAGCACGGCGGAACCACCTGCTCGACTCGCCAGAACCACCTGCCGGACACGCAGAAATCACCTGTCGCGCATGCCGGAACCACCTCTCAGACGTGCCGGAAGCACGTGCCGGACATGCCGGAATCACCTATCGGACAGACCGGAACCACCTGCCGAGCACGCCGGAGCCACATGTTCGACTCGCTGGAACCACCTGCCGGACAGGCCAATATTAACTGCTGCCTATGCCATAACTGCATGGGGGACGGTCCGGAATCGCCTGCCAGCCCTGGTGGAACCACCCCTCAGACGTACCAGAACCACCTGCCGGAGAAGCTGGAAACACGTCCTGCACAGTCTGGAACCACCTGCCGCCAAGCCTGAACCACCTGCCAAGCACAATGGAACAACCTGCCAGACATGCCCAAATCACCTGCGAGTTATGCCAGAACCACTTGGAGGACTCTCTGGGATGACCTGCCGGGCATGCCGGAACCACATCTCAGACGTGCCAGAACCATGTGGCGGACAGTCCGGAATCACCTGTTGGGCATGCGCAACCACCTCTGAGACGTACCAGAACCACATGCCGTGCCGGCTGGAACCACCTACAGGACAGACCGGAATCGCCTTTCGGGCATGCCGGAACCACCTGTCAGATGTGCCAGAAACACGTGCCGGAGACGCCGGAAGCACCTGCCAAGCACGTTGGAACCACCTGCTCAACTCGCCTGAACCACCTGCCGGACATGCCAAAATCACCTGCCGACTATGCCAGAACCACTTGGCGAACACTCCGGAATCACTTGCCGGGCATGCAGGAACCACCTCTCAGACATGCCAGAACCCCGTGCCAATGACCCCGGAAGCACCAGCCAAGCACGCCGGAACCACCTGGTCGACTCGCCAGAACCACCTGCCGATCACGCAAAAATCACCTGCCGGCTACGCCACAACCAGTTGGTGAACACTTTGGAATCACCTGCCAGGCTTGCTGGAACCACCTGCCAGTCATGCCAAAATCACCTGCCAACTACACCAGAACCGCTTGGCGGACACTGCGGAAACACCTGTCGGGCCGGCTGGAACCACATCTCAGACGTGCCAGAAACGTGTTCATGAGATGCTGGAACCACAGCCCGCACAGACGGATACCACCTGCCAGAACCGCCTGAAGCACCTGCTCGACTCGCCGGGACCACCTAACTGACATGCCCAAATCACCAGCCGGGTATGCCAGAACCACTTGGCGGACACTCCCGAATCATCTGCCGGACATGACGGAACCAGCTCTCAGACACACCAGAACCAAGTGCCGGAGACGCCGGAAGCACCTGCCGAGCATGCCGGTGCCATCTGCTCGACTCGCCAGAAACACCTGCCGGACAAGCCAAAATCACCTGCGGGCTACGCCAGAACCACTTGGACGACTCTCCGAAATGACCTGCCGGGCATGTTTGAACCACCTCTCAGACGTGCCAGAAGCACGTGGCGGACAGTCCGGAATCACCTGTTGGGCATACGCAACCACCTCTGAGACGTACCAGAACCACGTGCCGTGCACGCCGGAACCACCTACCGGACAGACCGGAATCAACTTTTGGGCATGCCGGAACCACCAGCCAGATGTGCCAGAAACACGTGCCGGAGACGCCGGAAGCACCTGCCGAGCACGTCGCAACCACCTGCTCAACTCGCCTGAACCACCTGCCGGACACGCCAAAATCACCTGCCCGCTACACCAGCACCACTTCGGGGACAAGCCGGAATCACGTGAGGGGCATGCCGGCACAGCCTCTCAGACTGAACCTCGTGCCGGACACCACAGAACCACCTGCCGGACAGACCGGAACCACCTGCCGGACACGCCGGAACCACCGGCTCGACCCGCCGGAACGACCGCTGGACATGCAAACTCACCTGCCGGCTACGCCGCAAACACTTGGCGAACACTCCGGAATCACCTGCCGGGCATGCCGGAACCACGTCTAAGTCGTGCCAGAACCATGTGACGGACACTCCGCAACCACCTGCCAAGTATGCCGGAACCACCTGCTCCACTCCCCAGAACCACCTGCTGGACACGCCACAATCACCTGCCGGCTACGCCAGAACCACTCGGCAGACACTCCGGAACCACCTACAGGACAGACCGGAACCACCTGCCGGATACGCCGGGACCACCTGCTTGACTCGCCAGAACCACCTGCCGGACACGCCAGAATCACCAGCCGGCTACGCCACAACCACTTGTAGGACACTCCGGAATCACCTGCCCGGCATGCTGGAACCACCTCTCAGAGGTGCCACAGCCACATGCAGGAGACGGCGGTAGCACCTGCCGAGAATGCCGGAAGTTCCTGATCCACTCCCCAGAACCACCTGCCAGACACGCCAAAATGACCTGCCGGCTACGCCAGAACCACTTGGCGGACACTCCAGAATCACCTGCCGGGCATGCCAGCACAATCTCTCCGAAGTGCCAGAAGCACGTGCCGGACAGGCCGTAACCATCTCCCATACAGACCGGAAACACAGGAAACACTCGCCGGAACAACCTGCTTGACTCACCGGTCCCACCTACCGGACACGCCAAAATCACCTGCCCGCTACACCAGAACCGCTTGGTGGACAAGCTGGAATCACGTGAAGTGCATGCCGACACAACCTCTCAGACGTGCCAGAACCTCGTGCCAGACATGCCAGAGCCACCTGCTGGACAGACCGGAACCAGCTGCCCGACACGCCCGAACCACAGGCTCGACTCGCCGGAACCACCGCCGGACATGCAAAATCACCTGCCGGCTACGCCAGAAGCACTTGGCGAACACACCGGAATTACCTGCCGGGCATGTCGGAAGCACCTCTCAGACACGTCAGAACCACATGCCAATGACACCGGAAGCACCTGCCGAGCACGCCAGAACCACCTGCTCGACTCGCCAGAACCACCTGCCGGACACGCCAAAATCACCTGCCGGCTACGCCACAACCAGTTCGTGAACACTTCGGAATCACCTGCCGGGCTGGATGGAACCACCTCTCAGACGTAACAGAACCACGTGCCGGACACACTGGAACCACGTCCTGGACAGACAGGAACCACCTGCCGGCCACGCCTGAACCACCTGCCGAGCATGACGGAACCACCTGCCGGACACGCCACAATCACCTGTGGGCTACTCCAGAACCACTTGGAGGACTCTCCGGGATGACCTGCCGGGCATGCTGGAACCACCCCTCAGACGTGCCAGAACCATATGGCGGACAGGCCAGAATCACCTGTTGGGCATGCGCAACCACCTCTGAGACGTACCAGAACCACGTGCCATACACGCCGGAACCACCTACCGGACAGACCGGAGTCACCTTTCGGGCATGCCAGAACCACCTGTCAAATGTGCCAGAAACACGTGCCGGAGACGCCGGAAGTACCTGCCGAGCACACCGGAACCACCTGCTCGACTCGCCAGAACCACCTGCCAGACATGTAAAAATCACCTGCCGGTTACGCCAGAATCACTCGGTGGACTCTCCTGGATCACCGGCCGGGCATGCCGGAACCACCTCTGAGACATAGCAGAACCACGTGCCAGACACGCCGGAACCACATCCTGGACAGACTGGAACCACCTGCTGTACATGCCCGAACCTCCTGCCGAGAATGCCAGAAACACCTGCTCGGCTCCCGGGAAAATCCTACGGGGAAACTGTCATAGAAATGAAGGTCAAACGGCCTTTCTTGCCAGACCTTACCTCACCACTTTAGAACTTCTGCTTCTGCCACAATTCCACCTTGCCAACCCGGCTCAGACGAAAGGCCTACATCTTCCCCTTGAGCAATGGGGACGAGGCCCGGATGATTGTGGTTCCACATGCTGAGGAGGAGAGAGACAATAGGCTTTTAACTAACCACCAAGTGCAATGGTTGAGAGAGTGTCAGAAAACACCAATGGCAGAAAGACCCCTTTACTCTCAGCAGTGCCCTCCAGTGCTCTAGAGCAGGAAGGCACAAAGGACAGCCTCAATCCTTCAATGGGAAACAAGCCATAAAATGTCTTGCTTCCAGCTCTTTAGGAAGCTGAGAAAGAACTCGCTTTCCACAGTGCTGTTAAAGCATACGAGGAAACACTCGTACAAAGGCAGCTCAAACACCTTTTCTTCCCAGTGCTTAACTCGCTGCTTTAGGAATTCTGCTTCTGCCGCAATTCCACCTTGCCAACCCGGCGAGACGAAATGCCTACATCTTCCCCTGAAGCAACTGGGCTGTGTCCCAAATGATTGAGCGTCCACGTGCTTAGGAGGTGATAGACTGCACGCCTTTTTCCAACCACCATTGTGCACTGGTGGAGAGTGTGTTGGAAAGCAGCTATGTCAGAAAGACCCCTTTGCTCTCAGCTCTGCCCTCCATTGCTCTAGACGTGGAATGCACAATGCACTGGCTCCACCCCTCAAGGGGTGACAAGCCACAGACCATCTTCCTTCCATCCCCTTTAGGAAGCTGAGAAAGAACTCGCTTTCAACAGTGCTCTTTCTGTGTCCTGGTAACATCTCATACAAAGGCAGCTGATATGCCGTTTCTTTTCAGCGCTTAACTCGCCGATTTAGAACTTCTGCTTCTGCCAGATTTCCACCTTGCCAACCCCGCTCAGACGAAATGCCTACATCTTCCCCTTCAGCAACGGGGACGAGGCCCATATGATTGTGCCTCCACATGTTTAGCAAGAGCAGACAATAGGCTTTTTACAAACTGCCATTGTGCACTGGTGCAGAGAGTGTCAGAATGCACCAATTGCAGAAAGACCCCTTTACTTTACTCTCAGCCGTGCCCTCCATTGCTCTGCAGGTGGAAGGCACAAAGCACTGCCTCCATCCTTCAATGGGAGACAAGCCATAAACTGTCTTGCCTCCCGCTCTTTAGGAAGCTCACGAACAACTCACTTTCCACAGTCCTGTTACAGCATACCTGGAACCTCTCATACAAAGACAGCTCAAACGCCATTTTGTCCCAGCCCTTAACTCACAGCTTTGGACTTCAGCTTCTGCCACAATTCCTCCTTGCCAACCTGGCTCAGCCGAAATGCCTACACCTTCCCCTGAAGCAACTGGGCTAAGTCCCAAATGATTGAGCGTCCACGATTTTAGGGGGCAATGGACTGCATGCCTTTTTCCAACCACCATTGTGCACTGCTGGAGAGAGTGTCAGAAAGCAGCTATGTCAGAAAGGCCCCTTTGCTGTCAGCCATGCCCTCCATTGCTCTGGAGGTGAAAGGCACAAGGCACTGGCTCTGGACCCACCCCTCAATGGGAGACAAACCACACCTTGTCCTGCTTCCAGCACTTTAGGAAGCTGAGAAAAACTCCCTTTCCACAGTGCTCTTACAGCGTCCTGGGAACATCTCATACAAAGGAGGCTGAACGCCGGTTCTTTCCAGCACTTCACTCTCCGGTCTGGAACATCTGCATCCTGCACATTTCCACCTTTTTCAACCCGGCTCAGACGAAATGCCTACATCTTCCCCTTGAGCAATGGGGACGAGGCCCGGATGATTGTGGTTCCACATGCTGAGGAGGAAAGAGACAATAGGCTTTTATCTAACCACCAAGTGCAATGGTTGGGAGAGTGTCAGAAAGCACCAATGGCAGAAAGACCCCTTTACTCTCAGCCGTGCCCGACATTGCTCTAGAGCTGGCAGGCGCAAAGCACTGCCTCCATACTTCAATGGAAGACAAGCCATAAACTGTCTTGCTTCCAGCTCTTTAGGAAGCTGAGAAAGAACTCGCTTTCCACAGTGCTGTACAGCATACGAGGAAACTCTCATACAAAGGCAGCTCAAACACCATTTCTTCCCAGCGCTTAACTTGCCACACTAGGACTTCTGCTTTTGCCGCAGTTCCACCTTGCCAACCCGGCTCAAACGAAATCCCTACATCTTCCCCTTGAGCAATGGGGACAAGGCCCGGATGATTGTGGTTCCACATGCTGAGGAGGAGACAGACAATAGGCTTTTAACCAACCGCCCATGAGCAGTGGTTGGGGTAGTGTCAGAAAGCACCAATGTCAGAAAGGCCCTTTAGTCTCGGCCGTGCCCTCCATTCCTCCCATGGTAGGAGGCACAAGGCACTGGCACCACACCTGAAGGGTATCAGAAAGCACCTATGGCAGAAAGACCCCTTGGCTCTCAGCCGTGCCCTCCATTGCTCTGCAGGTGGAAGGCACAAAGCACTGCCTCCATCCTTCAATGGGAGACAAGCCATAAATTGTCTTGCCTCCAGCTCTTTAGGAAGCTGACGAACAACTCGCTTTCCACAGTCCTGTTACAGCATACCAGGAACCTCTCATGCAAAGGCAGCTCAAACGCCATTTCTTCCCAGTGCTTAACTTGAAGCTTTAGGACTTCTGCTTCTGCCGCAATTCCACCTTGCCAACCCGGCTCAGACGAAATGCCTACACCTTCCCCTGAAGCAACTGGGCTGAGTCCCAAATGATTGAGCGTCCACGTGCTTAGGAGGCGATAGACTGCACGCCTTTTTCCAACCACCAATGTGCACTGTTGGAGAGATTTTCATAAAGAAGCTATGTCAGAAAGGCCCTTTTGCTCACAGCCGTGCCCTTCATTGCTCTAGAGGTGGAAGGCACAAGGCACTGGTTCTGGATCCACCCCTCAATGGGAGACAAACCACATCTTGTCCTGCTTCCAGCACTTTAGGAAGCTGAGAAAAACTCCCTTTCCACAGTGCCCTTACAGCGTCCTGGGAACATCTCATACAAAGGAGGCTGAACGTCGTTTCCTTCAGCACTTCACTCGCCAGTCTGGGACATCTGCATCCTGCACATTTCCATCTCGGCAACCCGGCTAAGACAAAATGCCTACATCTTCCCCTTCAGCAACGGGCACAAGGCCCAGATGATTGTGCTTCCACATGCTTAGCAGGAGCAGACAATAGGCTTTTTACAAACCGCAATTGTGCTCTGGTGCAGAGAGTGTCAGAATACACCTATGTCAGAAAGACCCTTTGCTCTCAGCCATGCCCTCCATTGCTCTAGATTGGAATGCACAATGCATTGGCTCTACCCCTCAAGGGGCCACAAGCCACAGACCATCTTCCTTCCATCTCTTGAGGAAGCTGAGAACAAACTCACCTGACGTATAAAAAGGAATCATGCCCCTTATGTGCCAGAAAACCCCGGGAGACATGCCAAAAACACCCTCCACACACTCTCAAAGGGCCACGCCTTCATGCCAGTATGACCCAACAGGCATACCAGAAGCACGCACGTTGCATGCCAGAACCACCTGTAACCACCTGCCGGACACATTGGAACAGCGATTCTGACACTGCAGAACCATCTCTTCAACATGCCAGCCACACACAATGACATGACGGAACCAGATTCCAAACATAGCACAACGACATGCCAGACACATTGTAAACACCTGTCGGATATGCCACAAACAGGAGCCAGAAACACTGAAACCAGCTGAGGAGTATGAAAGAACGGGGGCCAGAAATGCCACAAGCATCTGTCTTACAAGCCAGAGCCACGAGCCCAAAAAGCAGGAAAGACCTGCCGGACACACCAAAATAACCTGCCGGTGACACCAGAACCACTTGGCGGACACCAAGGAATCACCTGCCGGGCACGCCTGAAGCACGTCACAGACGTGTCAGAACCACGTGCCGGCCATGCTGGAACCAGCTCCCGGACAGACCAGAAGCACCTGCCAGACACGCCGGAATCACCTGTCGCGCATGCCGGAACCACCTCTCACACAGGCCAGAACCATGTGCCAATGACCCCGGAAGCACCTGCTGAGCACGCCGGAACACCTGCTCGACTCACCAGAACAACCTGCCGGACACGCCAAAATCACCTGCCGGCTACTCCACAACGAGTTGGTGGACTCTCTGGAATCACCTGCCGGGCATGATAGAACCACCTCTCAGACATGCCGGAACCACGTGCCAGACATGCCGGAACCACCTCCCGGACACACCGGAACCACCTGCCGGACCTGCCTGAACCAACTGTCGAGCATACCGGAACCACCGGCTCGACCCTCCGGAACCACCGCCGGACATGTAAAATCACCTGCCGGCTACGCCAGAACCACTTGGCGAACACTCCGGAATCACCGGCCGGGCATGCGAGAACCACCTCTCAGGCATGCCAGGACCACATGCCAATGACCCCGGAAGCACCTGCCGAGCACACCGGAACCACCTGCTCGACTCGCCAGAACCACCTGCCGGACACGCAAAAATCACCTGCCGGCTGCGCCACAGCCAGTTGGTGAACACTTTGGAATCACGGGCCGGGCTTGCTGGAAACACCTGCCGGTCATGCCAAAATCACCTGCCAACTACGCCAGAACCGCTTGGCGGACACTGCCCAAACACCTGTCGGGCCGGCCGGAACCACATCTCAGACGTGCCAGAACCTCGTGCCAGAGACCCCGGAAGCACATGCCCAGCATGCTGGAGACACCTGTTCGACTCGCCGGAACCACCGCCAGACATGCAAAATCACCTGCCGGCTACGCCAGAACCACTTGGCGAACACTCCGGAATCACCTGCTGGGCATGCCGGAACCACCTCTCAGACTTGCCAGAACCATGTTCCGGACACGCCGGTACCACCTGCCGAGTATGCCGGAACCACCTGATCCACTCCCCCGAACCACCTGCTGGACACGCCAGAATCACCTGCCGGCTACGCCAGAACTACTCGGCAAACACTCCGGAATCACATGTCAGGCATTGCGGAACCACCTCTCAGAGGTGCCAGAACCACATGCCGGACACTCCGGAATCACCTGCCGGGCATGCCGGAACCATCTCTCAGACGTGCCAGAAACATGTTCTGGACACGCCGGTACCACCCGCCGAGCTTGCCAGAACCACCTGCTGGACACGCCAAAATCACCTGCCGGGTACGCCACAACCACTCGGCAGACACTCCGGAATCACATGTCAGGCATTCCGGAACCACCTCTCAGAGGTGCCAGAACCACATGCCGGACACTCCGGAATCACCTGCCGGGCATGCCAGAACCATCTCACAGACGTGCCAAAACCATGTCCCGGACACGCCGGAACACCTGCCGAGTAAGCCGGAACAACCTGCTCCACTCCCCAGAACCACCTGCTGGACACGCCAAAATCACCTGCCAGGTACGCCAGAACCACGTGGCGGACACTCCGGAATCACCTGTCGGGCATGCCGGAACCACCTCTCAGACATGCCAGAACCATGTCCCGGACACGCCGGAACACCTGCCGAGTAAGCCGGAACAACCTGCTCCACTCCCCAGAACCACCTGCTGGACACGCCAAAATCACCTGCCGGCTACGCCAGAGCCACTCGGCAGACACTCCGGAACCACCTGCCGGGCATGCCGGAACCACCTCTCAGAGGTGACAGAACCACATGCCGGACACTCCGGAATCACCTGCCGGGCATGCCGGAACCATCTCTCAGACGTGCCAGAACCATCTTCCGGACACGCCGGTACCACCTGCCGAGCTCGCCGCAACCACCTGGTGGACACGCCAAAATCACCTGCTGGCTACGCCAGAACCACTTGGAAGAAACTCCGGAATCACATCTCAGGCATTCCGGAACCACCTCTCAGAGGTGCCAGAACCACATGCCGGAGACTCCGGAATCACCTGCCGGGCATGCCGGAACCACCTCTCAGAGCTGCCAGAACCACATGCAGGACATTCCGGAATCACCTGCCAGGCGTGCCGGAACCATCTCTCAGACGTGCCACAACCACGTGCCGAAGAGACCAGAAGCAACTGCCGAGCTCGCCGGAACCACCTGCTGGACATGCCGGAACCACCGGCCTCACAGGCCAAAACCATATGCTGGCTACGCCAAAACCACTTGGTGGACACTCCAGAATCACCTGGCTGGCATGCCGGAACCACGTCATGGACAGACGGCAAACACCTGCCGGACCCGCCGGAACCACCTGCCGAGCACGCCGGAACCACATGCTCGACTCCAAAGAGCCACCTGCCGGAAACATCAGAAACACCTGCGGGGTACGCCAGAACCACTTGGAGGACTCTCCGGGATCACCTGCCGGGCATGCTGGAACCACCTATCAGAGGTGCCAGAACCACATGCCGGACACTCCGAAATCACCTGCCTGGCTTGCTGGATCCACCTGCCGGTCACGCCAACATCACCTGCCAGCTACGCCAGAACCACTGTGCGGACGCTCCGGAAACACCTGTCGGGCCGGCCGGAACCAGCTCTCAGACGTGCCAGAACCATGTGCCTGAGATGACGGAACCACACCCCGAACAGTCCGAAACCACCTGCCAGACCCGCCTGAACCACCTGCCGAGCACACCGGAACCACCTACTCGACTCGCAGGAACCACATACCTGACACGCCAAAATCACCTGCCGGGTATGCCAGAACCACTTGTTGGACACTCCGGAATCATCCGCCGGACATGCCAGAACCAGCTCCCAGACACACCAGAACCACGTGCCGGACACGCCGGAAGCACCTGCTGAGCATGCCAGAGCCACGTGCACGACTTGCAAGAAACACCTGCCAGACACGCCAAAATCACCTGCCGGGTACGTCAGAACAACGTGGCGAACACTCCGGAATCACCTGTGGGGCATGCCAGAACCACCTCTCAGACTTGCCAGAACCATGTTCCGGACACGCCGGTACCACCTGCCGAGTATGCCGGAACCACCTGATCCACTCCCCAGAACCACCTGCTGGACACGCCAGAATCACCTGCCGGCTACGACAGAACCACTCGGCAGACACTCCAGAACCACCTGCCGGGCATGCCGGAACCACCTCTCAGAGGTGCCAGAACCACATGCTGGACACTCCGGAATCACCTGCCGGGCGTGCCGGAACCGTCTCTCAGACGTGTCAGAACCATGTTCCGGACACGCCGGTACCAGCTGCCGAGCTCGCCGGAACCACCTGCTGGACACGCCAAAATCACCTGCCAGGTACGCCAGAACCACCTGGCGGACACTCCGAAATCACCTGTCGCGCATGCCGGAACCACCTCTCAGACGTGCTGGAAGCACGTGCCGGACACGCCGGAATCACCTACCGGACAGACCGGAACCACCTGCCGAACACGCCGGAGCCACCTGTTCGAGTCGCTGGAACCACCTGCCGGACAGGTCAATATCAACTGCTGGCTATGCCAGAACCACCTGGGGGACGGTCCTGAATCACCTGCCAGCCATGGCAGAACCACCGCTCAGACGTACCAGAACCACCTGCCGGAGAAGCTGGAAACACGTCCTGGACAGTCTGGAACCACCTGCCGGCCAAGCCTGAACCACCTGCCAAGCACAACGGAACAACCTGCCAGACACGCCAAAATCACCTGCGTGTTATGCCAGAACCACTTGGAGGACTCTCTGGGATGACCTGCCGGGCATGCCGGAACCACCTCTCAGACGTGCCAGAACCATGTGGCGGACAGTCCGGAATCTCGTGTTGGGCATGCGCAACCACCTCTGAGACGTACCAGAACCACATGCCGTGCAGGCTGGAACCACCTACCGGACAGACCGGAATCACCTTTCGGGCATGCCGGAACCACCTGTCAGATGTGCCAGAAACACGTGCCGGAGACGCCGGAAGCACCTGCCAAGCACGTTGGAACCACCTGCTCAACTCGCCTGAACCACCTGCCGGACATGCCAAAATCACCTGCCGACTATGCCAGAACCACTTGGCGAACACTCCGGAATCACTTGCCGGGCATGCAGGAACCACCTCTCAGACATGCCAGAACCCCGTGCCAATGACCCCGGAAGCACCAGCCGAGCACGCCGGAACCACCTGCTCGACTCGCCAGAACCACCTGCCGATCACGCAAAAATCACCTGCCGGCTACGCCACAACCAGTTGGTGAACACTTTGGAATCACCTGCCAGGCTTGCTGGAACCACCTGCCAGTCATGCCAAAATCACCTGCCAACTACGCCAGAACCGCTTGGCGGACACTCCGGAAACACCTGTCGGGCCGGCTGGAACCACATCTCAGACGTGCCAGAAACGTGTTCATGAGATGATGGAACCACACCCCGAACAGACGGATACCACCTGCCAGAACCGCCTGAACCACCTGCTGAGCACCCCGGAACCACCTGCTCGACTCACCGGTACCACATCCCTGACACGCCAAAATCACCTGCTGGGAATGCCAGAACCACTCGGCGGACACTCTGGAATCATCTGCCGGACATGCCGGAACCAGCTCTCAGACACACCAGAACCAAGTGCCGGAGACGCCGGAAGCACCTGCTGAGCATGCCGGAGACACCTGCTCGACTCGCCAGAAACACCTGCCGGACACGCCAAAATCACCTGCGGGCTACGACAGAACCACTTGGACGACTCTGCGAAATGACCTGCCGGGCATGTTGGAACCACCTCTCAGACGTGCCAGAAGCACGTGTCGGACAGTCCAGAATCACCTGTTGGGCATACGCAACCACCTCTGACACGTACCAGAACCACATGCCGTGCACGCCGGAACCACCTACCGGACAGACCGGGATCAACTTTTTGGCATGCCGGAACCACCAGTCAGATGTGCCAGAAACACGTGCCGGAGACGCCGGAAGCACCTGCCGAGCACGTCGCAACCACCTGCTCAACTCGCCTGAACCACCTGCCGGACACGCCAAAATCACCTGCCCGCTACACCAGCACCACTTCGGGGACAAGCCGGAATCACGTGAGGGGCATGCCGGCACAGCCTCTCAGACTGAACCTCGTGCCGGACACCACAGAACCACCTGCCGGACAGACCGGAACCACCTGCCGGACACGCCGGAACCACCGGCTCGACCCGCCGGAACGACCGCTGGACATGCAAAATCACCTGCCGAATACGCCGGAAACACTTGGCGAACACTCCGGAATCACCTGCCGCGCATGCCGGAACCACCTCTCAGATATGCCAGAACCACGTGCCAATGACCCCGGAAGCACCTGCCGAGCACGCCGGAACCACCTGCTCGACTCGCCAGAACCACCTGCCTGACACGCAAAAATCACCTGCCGGCTACGCCACAACCAGTTGGGGAACACTTCGGAATCACCTGCCGGGCTAGCTGGAACCACCTGCCGGTCATGCCAAAATCACCTGCCAACTACGCCAGTACCACTTGGCGGACACTGTGGAAAAACCTGTCGGGCCGGCCGGAATCACATCTCAGACGTGCCAGAACCATGTGCATGAGATGCTGGAACCACACCCCGAACAGACGGACAACACCTGCCAGACCCGTCTGAACAACCTGCCGAGCACGCCGGAGCCTCCTACCGGACATGCCCAAATCACCAGCCGTGTATGCCAGAACCACTTCGCGGACACTCCGGAATCACCTGTCGCGCATGACGGAACCACCTCTGAGACGTGCCGGAAGCACGTGCCAGACACGCCGGAAACACCTACCGGACAGACCGGAACCACCTGCCAAGAACGCCGGAGCCACCTGTTCGAATCGCTGGAACCACTTGCCGGACAGGCCAATACCAACTGCTGGCTATGCCAGAACCACCTGGCGGACAGTCCGGAATCACCTGCCAGCCATGGCAGAACCACCTCTCAGACGTACCAGAACCACCTGCCAGAGAAGCTGGAAACACGTCCTGGACAGACTGGAACCACGTGACGACCATGCCTGAACGACCTGCCGAGCACGGCGGAACCACCTGTCGGACACGCCAAAATCACCTGCGGGCTACGCCAGAACCACTAGGACGACTCTCCGAAATGACCTGCCGGGCATGTTGGAACCACCTCTCAGACGTGCCAGAAGCACGTGGCGGACTGTCAGGAATCACCTGTTGGGCATACGCAACCACCTCTGACATGTACCAGAACCACGTGCCGTGCACGCCGGAACCACCTACCGGACAGACCGGGATCAACTTTTGGGCATGCCGGAACCACCAGTCAGATGTGCCAGAAACACGTGCCGGAGACGCTGGAAGCACCTGCCGAGCACGTCGCAACCACCTGCTCAACTCGCCTGAACCACCTGCCAGACACGCCAAAATCACCTGCCCGCTACACCAGCACCACTTCAGGGACAAGCCGGAATCACGTGAGGGGCATGCGGGCACAGCCTCTCAGACTGAACCTCGTGCCGGACACCACAGAACCACCTGCCGGACAGACTGGAACCACCTGCCGGACACGCCGGAACCACCGGCTCGACCCGCCGGAACGACCGCTGGACATGCAAAATCACCTGCCGGCTACGCCGGAAACACTTGGCGAAGACTCCGGAATCACCTGCAGGGCATGCCGGAACCACCTCTCACATATGCCAGAACCACGTGCCAATGACCCCGGAAGCACCTGCCGAGCACGCCGGAACCACCTGCTCGACTCGCCAGAACCACCTGCCGGAAACGCAGAAATCACCTGCCGACTACGCCAGAACCACTTGGCGAACACTCCGGAATCATCTGCCGGGCATGCCGGAACCACCTCTCAGATATGCCAGAACCACGTGCCAATGACCCCGGAAGCACCTGCCGAGCACGCCGGAACCACCTGCTCGACTCGCCAGAACCACCTGCCGGACACGCAGAAATCACCTGCCGGCTACGCCACAACCAGTTGGGGAACACTTCGGAATCACCTGCTGGGCTTGCTGGAACCACCTGCCGGTCATGCCAAAATCACCTGCCAACTACGCCAGTACCACTTGGCGGACACTGTGGAAACACCTGTCGGGCCGGCCGGAACCACATCTCAGACGTGCCAGAACCATGTGCATGAGATGCTGGAACCACACCCCGAACAGACGGAAAACACCTGCCAGACCCGTCTGAACAACCTGCCGAGCACGCCGGAGCCACCTCCTCGACTCGCCGGAACCACCTACCTGACATGCCCAAATCACCAGCCGGGTATGCCAGAACCACTTGGCGGACACTCCGGAATCATCTGCCGGACATGCCGGAACCAGCTCTCAGACACACCAGAACCACGTGCCGGAGACGCCGGAAGCACCTTCCGAGCATGCCAGAGCCACCTGCTCGACTTGCCAGAAACACCTGCCGGACACGCCAAAATCATCTGCCGTATACGCCAGAACCACCTGGCGGACACTCCGAAATCACCTGTCGCGCATGCCGGAACCACTTCTCAGACGTGCCGGAAGCACGTGCCGGACACGCCGGAATCACCTACCGGACAGACCGGAACCACCTGCCGAGCACGCCGGAGCCACCTGTTTGACTCGCTGGAACCACCTTCTGGACAGGCCAATATCAACTGCTGGCTATGCCAGAACCACCTGGGGGACAGTCCGGGATCACCTGCCAGCCATGGCGGAACCACCTCTCAGACGTACCAGAACCACCTGCCGGAGAAGCTGGAAACACGTCCTGGACAGACTGGAACCACGTGACGGCCATGCCTGAACCACCTGCCGAGCACGGCGGAACCACCTGCCGGACACGCCAAAATCACCTGCGGGCTACGCCAGAACCACTTGGACGACTCTCCGAAATGACCTGCCGGGCATGTTGGCACCACCTCACACACGTGCCAGAAGCACGTGGATGACAGTCCGGAATCACCTGTTGGGCATACGCAACCACCTCTGAGACGTACCAGAACCACGTGCCGTGCACGCCGGAACCACCAACTGGACAGACCGGAATCAACTTTTGGGCATGCCGGAACCACCAGTCAGATGTGCCAGAAACACGTGCCAGAGACGCCGGAAGCACCTGCCGAGCACGTCGCAACCACCTGCTCAACTCGCCTGAACCACATGACGGACACGCCAAAATCACCTGCCCGCTACACCAGCACCACTTCGGGGACAAGCCAGAATCACGTGAGGGGCATGCCGGCACAGCCTCTCAGACTGAACCTCGTGCCGGACACCACAGAACCACCTGCCGGACAGACCGGAACCACCTGCCGGACACGCCGGAACCACCGGCTCGACCCGCCGGAACGACCGCTGGACATGCAAAATCACCTGCCGGCTACGCCGGAAACACTTGGCGAACACTCCGGAATCACCTGCCGGGCATTCCGGAACCACCTCTCAGATATGCCAGAACCACGTGCCAATGACCCCGGAAGCACCTGCCGAGCACGCCGGAACCACCTGCTCGACTCGCCAGAACCACATGCCGGACACGCAAAAATCTCCTGCCGGCTACGCCACAACCAGTTGGGGAACACTTCGGAATCACCTGCCGGGCTTGCTGGAACCACCTGCCGGTCATGCCAAAATCACCTGCCAACTACGACATTACCACTTGGCGGACACTGTGGAAACACCTGTCGGGCCGGCCGGAACCACATCTCAGACGTGCAAGAACCATGTGCATGAGATGCTGGAACCTCACCCCGAACAGAAGGAAAACACCTGCCAGACCCGTCTGAACAACCTGCCGAGCACGCCGGAGCCACCTGCTCGACTCGCCAGAAACACCTGCCGGACTCGCCAAAATCACCTGCCGGGTACGCCAGAATCACCTGGCGGACACTCCGAAATCACCTGTCCCGCATGCCGGAACCACCTCTCAGACGTACCAGAACCACCTGCCGGAGAAGCTGGAAACACGTCCTGGACAGTCTGGAACCACCTGCCGGCCAAGCCTGAACCACCTGCCAAGCACAACGGAACAACCTGCCAGACACGCCAAAATCACCTGCGTGTTATGCCAGAACCACTTGGAGGACTCTCTGGGATGACCTGCCGGGCATGCCGGAGCCACATCTCAGACGTGCCAGAAACATGTGGCGGACAGTCCGGAATCACCTGTTGGGCATGCGCAACCACCTCTGAGACGTACCAGAACCACATGCCGTGCAGGCTGGAACCACCTACCGGACAGACCGGAATCACCTTTCGGGCATGCAGGAACCGCCTGTCAGATGTGCCAGAAACACATGCCGGAGATGCCGGAAGCACCTACCAAGCACGTTGGAACCACCTGCTCAACTCGCCTGAACCACCTGCCGGACATGCCAAAATCACCTGCCGACTATGCCAGAACTACTTGGCGAACACTCCGGAATCACTTGCCGGGCATGCAGGAACCACCTCTCAGACATGCCAGAACCCCGTGCCAATGACCCCGCAAGCACCAGCCGAGCACGCCGGAACCACCTGCTCCACTCGCCAGAGCCACCTGCCGATCACGCAAAAATCACCTGCCGGCTACGCCACAACCAGTTGGTGAACACTTTGGAATCACCTGCCAGGCTTGCTGGAACCACCTGCCAGTCATGCCAAAATCACCTGCCAACTACGCCAGAACCGCTTGGCAGACACTGCGGAAACACCTGTCGGGCCGGCTGGAACCACATCTCAGACGTGCCAGAAACGTGCTCATGAGATGGTGGAACCACACCCCGAACAGACGGATACCACCTGCCAGAACCGCCTGAACCACCTGCTGAGCACGCCGGAACCACCTGCTCGACTCACCGGTACCACCTCTCTGACACGCCAAAATCACCTGCTGGGTATGCCAGAACCACTTGGCGGACACTCCGGAATCATCTGCCGGACATGCCGGAACCACCTGCCAAGAACGCCGGAGCCACCTGTTCGACTCGCTGGAACCACCTTCCGGACAGGCCAATATCAACTGCTGGCTATGCCAGAACCACCTGGCGGACACTCCGGAATCATCTGCCGGACATGACGGAACCAGCTCTCAGACACACCAGAACCACGTGCCGGAGACGCCGGAAGCACCTGCCGAGCATGCCGGAGCCACCTGCTCGACTCGCCAGAAACACCTGCCGGACACGCCAAAATCACCTGCCGGTTATGCCAGAACCACCTGGCGGACACTCCGAAACCACCTGTCGCGCATGCCGGAACCACCTCTCAGACGTGCAGGAAGCACGTGACGGACACTCTGGAATCACCTACCGGACAGACCGGAACCACCTGCCGAGCACGCCGGAGCCACCTGTTCGACTCGCTGGAACCACCTGCCGGACAGGCCAATATCAACTGCTGGCTATGCCAGAACCACCTGGGGGACGGTCTGGAATCACCTGCCAGCCATGGCGGAACCACCTCTCAGACGTACCAGAACCACCTGCCGGAGAAACTGGAAACACGTCCTGGAAAGTCTGGAACCACGTGACGGCCATGCCTGAACCACCTGCCGAGCACGGCGGAACCACCTGCCGGACACGCCAAAATCACCTGCGGGCTACGCCAGAACCACTTGGACGACTCTCCGAAATGACCTGCCGGGCATGTTGGAACCACCTCTCAGACGTGCCAGAAGCACGTGGCGGACAGTCCGGAATCACCTGTTGGGCATACGCAACCACCTCTGAGATGTACCAGAACCACGTGCCGTGCACGCCGGCACCACCTACCGGACAGACCGGAATCAACTTTTGGGCATGCCGGAACCACCAGTCAGATGTGCCAGAAACACGTGCCGGAGACGCCGGAAGCACCTGCCGATCACGTCGCAACCAACTGCTCAACTCGCCTGAACCACCTGCCGGACACGCCAAAATCACCTGCCCGCTACTCCAGCACCACTTCGGGGACAAGCCGGAATCACGTGAGGGGCATGCCGGCACAGCCTCTCAGACTGAACCTCGTGCCGGACACCACAGAACCACCTGCCGGACAGACCGGAACCACCTGCCGGACACGCCGGAACCACCGGCTCGACCCGCCGGAACGACCGCTGGACATGCAAAATCACCTGCGGGCTACGCCGGAAACACTTGGCGAACACTCCGGAATCACCTGCCGGGCATGCCGGAACCACCTCTCAGATATGCCAGAACCACCTGCCAATGACCCCGGAAGCACCTGCCGAGCACGCTGGAACCACCTGCTCGACTCTCCAGAACCACCTGCCGGACACGCAGAAATCACCTGCCGGCTACGCCGCAACCAGTTGGGGAACACTTCGGAATCACCTGCCGGGCTTGCTGGAACCACCTGGCGGTCATGCCAAAATCACCTGCCAACTACGCCAGTACCACTTGTCGGACACTGTGGAAACACCTGTCGGGCCGGCCGGAACCACATCTCAGACGTGCCAGAACCATGTGCATGAGATGCTGGAACCACACCCCGAACAGACGGAAAACACCTGCCAGACCCGTCTGAACAACCTGCCGAGCACGCTGGAGCACCTGCTCGACTCGCCGGAACCACCTACCTGACATGCCCAAATCACAAGCCGGGTATGCCAGAACCACTTGGCGGACACTCCGGAATCATCTGCCGGACATGCCGGAACCAGCTCTCAGACACACCACAACCACATGCCGGAGACGCCGGAAGCACCTGCCGAGTATGCCTTAGCCACCTGCTCGACTCGCCAGAAACACCTGTCGGACACGCCAAAATCACCTGCCGGGTACGCCAGAACCACCTGGCGGACACTCCGAAACCACCTGTCGCGCATGCCGGAACCACCTCTCAGACGTGCCGGAAGCACGTGCTGCACACGCCGGAATCACCTACCGGACAGACCGGAACCACCTGCCGAGCACGCCGGAGCCACCTGTTCGACTCACTGGAACCACCTGCCGGACAGGCCAATATCAAATGCTGGCTATGCCAGAACCACCTGGGGGACGGTCCGGAATCACCTGCCAGCCATGGCGGAACCACCTCTCAGACGCAACAGAACCACCTGCCGGAGAAGCTGGAAACACGTCCTGGGCAGTCTGGAACCACCTGCCGGCCAAGCCTGAACCACCTGCCAAGCACAACGGAACAACCTGCCAGACACGCCAAAATCACCTGCGTGTTATGCCAGAACCACTTGGAGGACTCTCTGGGATGACCTGCCGGGCATGCCGGAACCACCTCTCAGACGTGCCAGAACCATGTGGCGGAGAGTCCGGAATCACCTGTTGGGCATGCGCAACCACCTCTGAGACGTACCAGAACCACATGCCGTGCAGGCTGGAACCACCTACCGGACAGACCGGAATCACCTTTCGGGCATGCCGGAACCACCAGTCAGATGTGCCAAAAACACGTGCCGGAGACGCCTGAAGCACCTGCCAAGCACGTTGGAACCACCTGCTCAACTCGCCTGAACCACCTGCCGGACATGCCAAAATCACCTGCCGACTATGCCAGAACCACTTGGCGAACACTCCGGAATCACTTGCCGGGCATGCAGGAACCACCTCTCAGACATGCCAGAACCCCGTGCCAATGACCCCGGAAGCACCAGCCGAGCACGCCGGAACCACCTGCTCGACTCGCCAGAACCACCTGCCGATCACGCAAAAATCACCTGCCGGCTACGCCACAACCAGTTGGTGAACACTTTGGAATCACCTGCCAGGCTTGCTGGAACCACCTGCCAGTCATGCCAAAATCACCTGCCAACTACGCCAGAACCGCTTGGCGGACACTGCGGAAACACCTGTCGGGCCGGCTGGAACCACATCTCAGACGTGCCAGAAACGTGTTCATGAGATGCTGGAACCACACCCCGAACAGACGGATACCACCTGCCAGAACCGCCTGAACCACCTGCTGAGCACGCCGGAACCACCTGCTCGACTCACCGGTACCACCTCCCTGACACGCCAAAATCACCTGCTGGGTATGCCAGAACCACTTGGCGGACACTCCGGAATCATCTGCCGGACATGCCGGAACCAGCTCTCAGACACACCAGAACCAAGTGCCGGAGACGCCGGAAGCACCTGCCGAGCATGCCGGAGCCATCTGCTCGACTCGCCAGAAACACCTGCCGGACACGCCAAAATCACCTGCCGGATATGCCAGAACCACTTCGGGGACAAGCCGGAATCACGTGAGGGGCATGCCGGCACAGCCTCTCAGACTGAACCTCGTGCCGGACACCACAGAACCACCTGCCGGACAGACCGGAACCACCTGCCGGACACGTCGGAACCACCGGCTCGACCCGCCGGAACGACCGCGGGACATGCAAAATCACCTGCCGGCTACGCCGGAAACACTTGGCGAACACTCCGGAATCACCTGCCGGGCATGCCGGAACCACCTCTCAGATATGCCAGAACCACGTGCCAATGACCCCGGAAGCACCTGCCGAGCACGCCGGAACCACCTGCTCGACTCGCCAGAACCACCTGCCGGACACGCAAAAATCACCTGCCGGCTACGCCACAACCAGTTGGGGAACACTTCGGAATCACCTGCAGGGCTTGCTGGAACCACCTGCCGGTCATGCCAAAATCACCTGCCAACTACGCCAGTACCACTTGGCGGACACTGTGGAAACACCTGTCGGGCCGGCCGGAACCACATCTCAGACGTGCCAGAACCATGTGCATCAGATGCTGGAACCACACCCCAAACAGACGGAAAACACCTGCCAGACCCGTCTGAACAACCTGCCGAGCACGCCGGAGCCACCTGCTCGACTCGCCGGAACCACCTACCTGACATGCCCAAATCACCAGCCGGGTATGCCAGAACCACTTGGCGGACACTCCGGAATCATCTGCCGGACATGCCGGAACCAGCTCTCAGACACACCAGAACCACTTGCCGGAGACGCCGGAAGCACCTGTGGAGCATGCCGGAGCCACCTGCTCGACTCGCCAGAAACACCTGCCGGACACGCCAAAATCACCTGCCGGTTATGCCAGAACCACCTGGCGGACACTCCGAAACCACCTGTCGCGCATGCCGGAACCACCTCTCAAACGTGCCGGAAGCACGTGACGGACACTCCGGAATCACCTACCGGACAGACCGGAACCACCTGCCGAGCACGCCGGAGCCACCTGTTCGACTCGCTGGAACCACCTGCCGGACAGGCCAATATCAACTGCTGGCTATGCCAGAACCACCTGTGGGACAGTCCGGGATCACCTGCCAGCCATGGCAGACCAACCTCTCAGACGTACCAGAACCACCTGCCGGAGAAGCTGGAAACACGTCCTGGACAGACTGGAACCACGTGACGTCCATGCCTGAACCACCTGCCGAGCACGGCGGAACCACCTGCCGGACACGCCAAAATCACCTGCGGGCTACGCCAGAACCACTTGGACGACTCTCCGGTCATGTTGGAACCACCTCTCAGACGTGCCAGAAGCACGTGGCGGACAGTCCGGAATCACCTGTTGGGCATACGCAACCACCTCTGACACGTACCAGAACCACGTGCCGTGCACACCGGAACCACCTACCGGACAGACCGGAATCAACGTTTGGGCATGCCGGAACAACCAGTCAGATGTGCCAGAAACACGTGCCGGAGACGCCGGAAGCACCTGCCGAGCACGTCGCAACCACCTGCTCAACTCGCCTGAACCACCTGCCGGACACGCCAAAATCACCTGCCCGCTACACCAGCACCACTTCGGGGACAAGCCGGAATCACGTGAGGGGCATGCCGGCACAGCCTCTCAGACTGAACCTCGTGCCGGACACCACAGAACCACCTGCCGGACAGACCGGAACCACCTGCCGGACACGCCGGAACCACCGGCTCGACCCGCCGGAACGACCGCTGGACATGCAAAATCACCTGACTGCTACGCCGGAAACACTTGGCGAACACTCCGGAATCACCTGCCGGGCATGCCGGAACCACCTCTCAGATATGCCAGAACCACGTGCCAATGACCCCGGAAGCACCTGCCGAGCACGCCAGAACCACCTGCTCGACTCGCCAGAACCACCTGCCGGACACGCAAAAATCACCTGCCGGCTACGCCACAACCAGTTGGGGAACACTTCGGAATCACCTGCCCGGCTTGCTGGAACCTCCTGCCGGTCATGCCAAAATCACCTGCCAACTACGCCAGTACCACTTGGCGGACACTGTGGAAACACCTGTCGGGCCGGCCGGAACCACATCTCAGACGTGCCAGAACCATGTGCATGAGATGCTGGAACCACACCCCGAACAGACGGAAAACACCTGCCAGACCCGTCTGAACAACCTGCCGAGCACGCCGGAGCCACCTGCTCGACTCGCCGGAACCACCTACCTGACATGCCCAAATCACCAGCCGGGTATGCCAGAACCACCTGGCGGAAACTACGGAATCACCTGCCGCGCATGCCGGAACCACCTCTCAGACGTGCCGGAAGCACGTGCCAGACACGCCGGAAACACCTACCGGACAGACCGGAACCACCTGCCAAGAACGCCGGAGTCACCTGTTTGACTCGCTGGAACCACCTGCCGGACAGGCCAATATCAACTGCTGGCTATGCCAGAACCACCTGGGGGACAGTCCGGGATCACCTGCCAGCCATGGAGGAACCACCTCTCAGACGTACCAGAACCACCTGCCGGAGAAGCTGGAAACACGTCCTGGACAGACTGGAACCACGTGACGGCCATGCCTGAACCACCTGCCGAGCACGGCGGAACCACCTGCCGGACACGCCAAAATCACCTGCGGGCTACGCCACAACCACTTGGACGACTCTCCGAAATGACCTGCCGGGCATGTTGGAACCACCTCTCAGACGTGCGAGAAGCACGTGGCGGACAGTCTGGAATCACCTGCTGGGCATACGCAACCACCTCTGACACGTACCAGAACCACGTGCCGTGCACGCCGGAAACACCTACCGGACAGAAAGGAATCAACTTTTGGGCATGCCGGAACCACCAGTCAGATGTGCCAGAAACACGTGCCGGAGACGCCGGAAGCACCTGCCGAGCACGTCGCAACCACCTGCTCAACTCGCCTGAACCACCTGCCGGACACGCCAAAATCACCTGCCCGCTACACCAGCACCACTTCGGGGACAAGCCGGAATCACGTGAGGGGCATGCCGGCACAGCCTCTCAGACTGAACCTCGTGCCGGACACCACAGAACCACCTGCCGGACAGACCGGAACCACCTGCCGGACACGCCTGAACCACCGGCTCGACCCGCCGGAACGACCGCTGGACATGCAAAATCACCTGCCTGCTACGCCGGAAACACTTGGCGAACACTCCGGAATCACCTGCCGGGCATGCCGGAACCACCTCTCAGATATGCCAGAACCACGTGCCAATGACCCCGGAAGCACCTGCCGAGCACGCCGGAACCACCTGCTCGACTCGCCAGAACCACCTGCCGGACACGCAGAAATCACCTGCCGGCTACGCCACAACCAGTTGAGGAACACTTCGGAATCACCTGCCGGGCTTGCTGGAACCACCTGCCGGTCATGCCAAAATCACCTGCCAACTACGCCAGTACCACTTGGCGGACACTGTGAAAACACCTGTCGGGCTGGCCGGAACCACATCTCAGACGTGCCAGAACCATGTGCATGAGATGCTGGAACCACAGCCCGAACAGATGGAAAACACCTGCCAGACCCGTCTGAACAACCTGCCGAGCACGCCGGAGCCACCTGCTCGACACGCCGGAACCACCTACCTGACAACCCCAAATCACCAGCCGGGTATGCCAGAAACACTTGGCGGACACTCCTGTATCATCTGCCGGACATGCCGGAACCAGCTCTCAGACACACCAGAACCACGTTCCGGAGACGCCGGAAGCACCTGCCGAGCATGCCGGAGCCACCTGCTCGACTCGCCAGAAACACCTGCCGGACACGCCAAAATCACCTGCCGGGTATGCCAAACCACCTGGCGGACACTCCGAAATCACCTGGTGTGTATGCCGGAACCACCTCTCAGACGTGCCAGAAACGTGTTCATGAGATGCTGGAACCACACCCCAAAAAGATGGATACCACCTGCCAGAACCGCCTGAACCACCTGCTGAGCACGCCGGAACCACCTGCCCGCTACACCAGCACCTCTTCGGGGACAAGCCGGAATCACGTGAGGGGCATGCCGGCACAGCCTCTCAGACTGAACCTCGTGCCAGACACCAAAGAACCACCTGCCAGGCAGACCGGAACCACCTGCCGGACACGCCGGAACCACCGGCTCGACCCGCCGGAACGACCGCTGGACATGCAAAATCACCTGCCGGCTACGCCGGAAACACTTGGCGAACACTCCGGAATCACCTGCCGGGCATGCAGGATCCACCTCTCAGACATGCCAGAATCCCGAGCCAATGACCCCAGAAGCACCAGCCGAGCACGCCGGAACCACTTTCTCGACTCGCCAGAACCACCTTCCGATCACGCAAAAATCACCTGCTGGCTACGCCACAACCAGTTGGTGAACACTTTGGAATCACCTGCCAGGCTTGCTGGAACCACCTGCCAGTCATGCCAAAATCACCTGCCAACTATGCCAGAACGGCTTGGAGGACACTGCAGAAACACCTGTCGGGCCGGCTGGAACCACATCTCACACGTGCCAGAAACGTGTTCATGAGATGCTGGAACCACACCCCTAACAGACGGATACCACCTGCCGGAACCGCCTGAACCGCCTGCTGAGCCGCCGGAACCACCTGCTCGACTCACCGGTACCACCTCCCTGACACGCCAAAATCACCTGCTGGGTATGCCAGAACCACTTGGCGGACACTCCGGAATCATCTGCCGGACATGCTGGAACCAGCTCTCAGACACACCAGAACCAAGTGCCGGAGACGCCGGAAGCACCTGCCGAGCATGCCGGAGCCACCTGCTCGACTCGCCAGAAACACCTGCCGGACACGCCAAAATCACCTGCCGGGTATGCCAGAACCACCTGGCGGACACTACGGAATCACCTGCCGCGCATGCCGGAACCACCTCTCAGATGTGCCGGAAGCACGTGCCAGACACGCTGGAAACACCTACCGGACAGACCGGAACCACCTGCCAAGAACGCCGGAGCCACCTGTTCGAATCGCTGGAAACACCTGCCGGAAAGGGCAATATCAACTGCTGGCTATGCCAGAACCACCTGGGGGACAGTCCGGGATCACCTGCCAGCCATGGCTGAACCACCTCTCAGACGTACCAGAACCACCTGCCGGAGAAGCTGGAAACACGTCCTGGACAGACTGGAACCACGTGACGGCCATGCCTGAACCACCTGCCGAGCACGGCGGAACCACCTGCCGGACACGCCAAAATCACATGCGGGCTACGCCAGAACCACTTGGACGACTCTCCGAAATGACCTGCCGGGCATGTTGGAACCACCTCTCAGACGTGTCAGAAGCACGTGGCGGACAGTCCGGAATCACCTGTTGGGCATACGCAACCACCTCTGAGACGTACCAGAACCACATGCCGTGCACGCCGGAACCACCTACCGGACAGACCGGAATCAACTTCTGGGCATGCCGGAACCACCAGTCAGATGTGCCAGAAACACGTGCCGGAGACGCCGGAAGCACCTGCTGAGCACGTCGCAACCACCTGCTCAACTCGCCTGACCCACCTGCCTGACACGCTAAAATCTCCTGCCAACTACGCCAGTACCACTTGGCGGACACTGTGGAAACACCTGTCGGGCCGGCCAGAACCACATCTCAGACGTGCCAGAACCATGTGCATGAGATGCTGGAACCACACCCCGAAAAGACGGAAAACACCTGCCAGACCCGTCTGAAAAACCTGCCGAGCACGCAGGACCCACCTGCTCGACTCGCCGGAACCACCTACCTGACATGCCCAAATCACCAGCCGGGTATGCCAGAACCACTTGGCGGACACTGCAGAAACACCTGTCGGGCCGGCAGGAACCACATCTCAGACGTGCCAGAAACCTGTTCATGAGATGCTGGAACCACACCCCAAACAGATGGATACCACCTGCCAGAACCGCCTGAACCACCTGCTGAGCACGCCGGAACCACCTGCCCGCTACACCAGCACCACTTCGGGGACAAGCCGGAATCACGTGAGGGGCATGCCGGCACAGCCTCTCAGACTGAACCTCGTGCCGGACACCACAGAACCACCTGCCGGACAGACCGGAACCACCTGCCGGACACGCCGGAACCACCGGCTCGACCCGCCGGAACGACCGCTGGACATGCAAAATCACCTGCCGGCTACGCCGGAAACACTTGGCGAACACTCCGGAATCACCTGCCGGGCATGCCGGAACCACCTCTCAGATATGCCAGAACCACATGCCAATGACCCCGGAAGCACCTGCCGAGCACGCCGGAACCACCTGCTCGACTCGCCAGAACCACCTGCCGGAAACGCAAAAATCACCTGCCGGCTACGCCACAACCAGTTGGGGAACACTTCGGAATCAACTGCCGGGCTTGCTGGAACCACCTGCCGGTCATGCCAAAATCACCTGCCAACTACGCCAGTACCACTTGGCGGACACTGTGGAAACAGCTGTCGGGCCGGCCGGAACCACATCTCAGACGTGCCAGAACCATGTGCATGAGATGCTGGAACCACAGCCCGAACAGACGGAAAACACCTGCCAGACCCGTCTGAACAACCTGCCGAGCACGCCGGAGCCACCTGCTCGACACGCCGGAACCATCTACCTGACATGCCCAAATCACCAGCCGGGTATGCCAGAACCACTTGGGGGACACTCCGGAATCATCTGCCGGACATGCCGGAACCAGCTCTCAGACACACCAGAACCACGTGCCGGAGACGCCGGAAGCACCTGCCGAGCATGCCGGAGCCACCTGCTCGACTCGCCAGAAACACCTGCCGGACACGCCAAAATCACCTGCCGGGTACGCCAGAACCACCTGGCGGACACTCCGAAATCACCTGTCGCGCATGCCGGAACCACCTCTCAGACGTGCCGGAAGCACGTGCCAGACACGCCGGAAACACCTACCGGACAGACCGGAACCACCTGCCAAGAACGCCGGAGTCACCTGTTCGACTCGCTGGAACCACCTGCCGGAAAGGCCAATATCAACTGCTGGCTATGCCAGAACCACCTGGGGGACAGTCCGGGATCACCTGCCAGCCATGGAGGAACCACCTCTCAGACGTACCAGAACCACCTGCCGGAGAAGCTGGAAACACGTCCTGGACAGACTGGAACCACGTGACGGCCATGCCTGAACCACCTGCCGAGCACGGCGGAACCACCTGCCGGACACGCCAAAATCACCTGCGGGCTACGCCACAACCACTTGGACGACTCTCCGAAATGACCTGCCGGGCATGTTGGAACCACCTCTCAGACGTACCAGAACCACCTGCCGGAGAAGCTGGAAACACGTCCTGAACAGTCTGGAACCACCTGCCGGACAAGCCTGAACCACCTGACAAGCACAACGGAACAACCTGACAGACACGCCAAAATCACCTGCGTGTTATGCCAGAACCACTTGGCGGACTATCTGGGATGACCTGCCGAGCATGCCGGAACCACCTCTCAGACGTGCCAGAACCATGTGGCGGACAGTCCGGAATCACCTGTTGGGCATGCGAAACCACCTCTGAGACGTACCAGAACCACATGCCGTGCAGGCTGGAACCACCTACCGGACAGACCGGAATCACCTTTCGGGCACGCCGGAACCACCTGTCAGATGTGCCAGAAACACGTGCCGGAGACGCCGGAAGCACCTGCCAAGCACGTTGGAACCACCTGCTCAACTCTCCAGAACCACCTGCCGGACATGCCAAAATCACCTGCCGACTATGCCAGAACCACTTGGCGAACACTCCGGAGTCACTTGCCGGGCATGCAGGAACCACCGCTCAGACATGCCAGAACCCCGTGCCAATGACCCCGGAAGCACCTGCCGAGCACGCCGGAACCACCTGCTCGACTCACCGGTACCACCTCCCTGACACGCCAAAATCACCTGCTGGGTATGCCAGAACCACTTGGCGGACACTCCGGAATCATCTGCCAGACATGCCGGAACCAGCTCTCAGACACACCAGAACCAAGTGCCGGAGACGCCGGAAGCACCTGCCGAGCATGCCGGAGCCACCTGCTGGACTCTCCAGAAACACCTGCCGGACACGCCAAAATCACCTGCCGGGTATGCCAGAACCACCTGGCGGACACTACGGAATCACCTGCCGCGCATGCCGGAACCACCTCTCTGACGTGCCGGAAGCACGTGCCACACACGCCGGAAACACCTACCGGACAGACCGGAACCACCTGCCAAGAACGCCGGAGCCACCTGTTCGACTCGCTGGAACCACCTTCCGGACAGGCCAATATCAACTGCTGGCTATGCCAGAAGCACCTGGGGGACAGTCCGGGATCACCTGCCAGCCATGGCGGAACCACCTCTCAGACGTCCCAGAACCACCTGCCGGAGAAGCTGGAAACACGTCCTGGACAGACTGGAACCACGTGACGGCCATGCCTGAACCACCTGCCGGACACTCCAAAATCACCTGCGGGCTACGCCAGAACCACTTGGACGACTCTCCGAAATGACCTGCCGGGCATGTTGGAACCACCTCTCAGATATGCCAGAACCACGTGCCAATGACCCCGGAAGCACCTGCCGAGCACGCCGGAACCACCTGCTCGACTCGCCAGAACCACCTGCCGGACACGCAAAAATCTCCTGCCGGCTACGCCACAACCAGTTGGGGAACACTTCGGAATCACCTGCCGGGCTTGCTGGAACCACCTGCCGGTCATGCCAAAATCACCTGCCAACTACGCCAGTACCACTTGGCGGACACTGTGGAAACACCTGTCGGGCCGGCCGGAACCACATCTCAGACGTGCCAGAACCATGTGCATGAGATGCTGGAACCTCACCCCGAACAGAAGGAAAACACCTGCCAGACCCGTCTGAACAACCTGCCGAGCACGCCGGAGCCACCTGCTCGACTCGCCAGAAACACCTGCCGGACACGCCAAAATCACCTGCCGGGTACGCCAGAACCACTTGGCGGACACTCCGGAATCATCTGCCGGACATGCCGGAACCACCTGCCAAGAACGCCGGAGCCACTTGTTCGACTCGCTGGAACCACCTTCCGGACAGGCCAATATCAACTGCTGGCTATGCCAGAACCACCTGGGGGACAGTCCGGGATCACCTGCCAGCCATGGCGGAACCACCTCTCAGACGTACCAGAACCACCTGCCGGAGAAGCTGGAAACACGTCCTGGACAGACTGGAACCACGTGACGGCCATGCCTGAACCACCTGCCGAGCACGGCGGAACCACCTGCCGGACACGCCAAAATCACCTGCGGGCTACGCCAGAACCACTTGGACGACTCTCCGAAATGACCTGCCGGGCATGTTGGAACCACCTCACACACGTGCCAGAAGCACGTGGCGGAAAGTCCGGAATCACCTGTTGGGCATACGCAACCACCTCTGAGACGTACCAGAACCACGTGCCGTGCACGCCGGAAACACCTACCGGACAGAAGGGAATCAACTTTTGGGCATGCCGGAACCACCAGTCAGATGTGCCAGAAACACGTGCCGGAGACGCCGGAAGCACCTGCCGAGCACGTCGCAACCACCTGCTCAACTCGCCTGAACCACCTGCCGGACACGCCAAAATCACCTGCCCGCTACACCAGCACCACTTCGGGGACAAGCCGGAATCACGTGAGGGGCATGCCGGCACAGCCTCTCAGACTGGACCTCGTGCCGGACACCACAGAACCACCTGCCGGACAGACCGGAACCACCTGCCGGACACGCCGGAACCACCGGCTCGACCCGCCGGAACGACCGCTGGACATGCAAAATCACCTGCCGGCCACGCCGGAAACACTTGGCGAACACTCCGGAATCACCTGCCGGGCATGCCGGAACCACCTCTCAGATATGCCAGAACCACGTGCCAATGACCCCGGAAGCACCTGCCGAGCACGCCGGAACCACCTGCTCGACTCGCCAGAACCACCTGCCGGACACGCAAAAATCACCTGCCGGCTACGCCACAACCAGTTGGGGAACACTTCGGAATCACCTGCCGGGCTTGCTGGAACCACCTGCCGGTCATGCGAAAATCACCTGCCAACTACGCCAGTACCACTTGGCGGACACTGTGGAAACACCTGTCGGGCCTGCCGGAACCACATCTCAGACGTGCCAGAACCATGTGCATGAGATGCTGGAACCACACCCCGAACAGACGGAAAACACCTGCCAGACCCGTCTGAACAACCTGCCGAGCACGCCGGAGCCACCTGCTCGACTCGCCGGAACCACCTACCTGACATGCCCAAATCACCAGCCGGGTATGCCAGAACCACTTGGCGGACACTCCGGAATCATCTGCCGGACATGCCGGAACCATCTCTCAGACACAGCAGAACCACGTGCCGGAGACGCCGGAAGCACCTGCCGAGCATGCCGGAGCCACCTGCTCGACTCGCCAGAAACACCTGCCGGACACGCCAAAATCACCTGCCGGGTACACCAGAACCACCTGGCGGACACTCCGAAATCACGTGTCGCGCATGCCGGAACCACCTCTCAGACGTGCCGGAAGCACGTGCCAGACACGCCGGAATCACCTACCAGACAGACCGGAACCACCTGCCGAGCACGCCGGAGCCACCTGTTCGACTCGCTGGAACCCCCTGCCGGACAGGCCAATATCAACTGCTGGCTATGCCAGAACCACCTGGGGGACGGTCCGGAATCACCTGTCAGCCATGGCGGAACCACCTCTCAGACGTACCAGAACCACCTGCCGGAGAAGCTGGAAACACGTCCTGGACAGTCTGGAACCACCTGCCGGCCAAGCCTGAACCACCTGCCAAGCACAACGGAGCAACCTGCTTGACACGCCAAAATCACCTGCGTGTTATGCCAGAACCACTTGGAGGACTCTCTGGGATGACCTGCCGGGCATGCTGGAACCACCTCTCAGACGTGCCAGAACCATGTGGCGGACAGTCCGGTATCACCTGTTGGGCATGCGCAACCACCTCTGAGACGTACCAGAACCACATGCCGTGCAGGCTGGAACCACCTACCGGACAGACCGGAATCACCTTTCGGACATGCCGGAACCACCTGGCAGATGTGCCAGAAACACGTGCCGGAGACGCCGGAAGCACCTGCCAAGCACGTTGGAACCACCTGCTCAACTCGCCTGAACCACCTGCCGGACATGCCAAAATCACCTGCCGACTATGCCAGAACCACTTGGCGAACACTCCGGAATCACTTGCCGGGCATGCAGGAACCACCTCTCAGACATGCCAGAACCCCGTGCCAATGACCCCGGAAGCACCAGCCGAGCACGCCGGAACCACCTGCTCGACTCGCCAGAACCACCTGCCGATCACGCAAAAATCACCTGCCGGCTACGCCACAACCAGTTGGTGAACACTTTGGAATCACCTGCCAGGCTTGCTGGAACCACCTGCCAGTCATGCCAAAATCACCTGCCAACTACGCCAGAACCGCTTGGCGGACACTGCGGAAACACCTGTCGGGCCGGCTGGAAACTCATCTCAGACGTGCCAGAAACGTTTTCATGAGATGCTGGAACCACACCCCGAACAGACGGATACCACCTGCCAGAACCGCCTGAACCACCTGCTGAGCACGCCGGAACCACCTGCTCGACTCACCGGTACCACCTCCCTGACACGCCAAAATCACCTGCTGGGTATGCCAGAACCACCTGGCGGACACTCCGGAATCATCTGCCGGACATGACGGAACCAGCTCTCAGACACACCAGAACCACTTGCCGGAGACGCCGGAAGCACCTGCCGAGCATGCCGGAGCCACCTGCTCGACTCGCCAGAAACACCTGCCGGACACGCCAAAATCACCTGCCGGTTATGCCAGAACCACCTGGCGGACACTCCGAAACCACCTGTCGCGCATGCCGGAACCACCTCTCAAACGTGCCGGAAGCACGTGACGGACACTCCGGAATCACCTACCGGACAGACCGGAACCACCTGCCGAGCACGCCGGAGCCACCTGTTCGACTCGCTGGAACCACCTGCCGGACAGGCCAATATCAACTGCTGGCTATGCCAGAACCACCTGGGGGACAGTCCGGGATCACCTGCCAGCCATGGCAGACCAACCTCTCAGACGTACCAGAACCACCTGCCGGAGAAGCTGGAAACACGTCCTGGACAGACTGGAACCACGTGACGGCCATGCCTGAACCACCTGCCGAGCACGGCGGAACCACCTGCCGGACACGCCAAAATCACCTGCGGGCTACGCCAGAACCACTTGGACGACTCTCCGAAATGACCTGCCGGGCATGTTGGAACCACCTCTCAGACGTGCCAGAAGCACGTGGCGGACAGTCCGGAATCACCTGTTGGGCATACGCAACCACCTCTGAGATGTACCAGAACCACGTGCCGTGCACGCCGGCACCACCTACCGGACAGACCGGAATCAACTTTTGGGCATGCCGGAACCACCAGTCAGATGTGCCAGAAACACGTGCCGGAGACGCCGGAAGCACCTGCCGATCACGTCGCAACCAACTGCTCAACTCGCCTGAACCACCTGCCGGACACGCCAAAATCACCTGCCCGCTACACCAGCACCACTTCGGGGACAAGCCGGAATCACGTGAGGGGCATGCCGGCACAGCCTCTCAGCCTGGACCTCGTGCCGGACACCACAGAACCACCTGCCGGACAGACCGGAACCACCTGCCGGACACGCCGGAACCACCGGCTCGACCCGCCGGAACGACCGCTGGACATGCAAAATCACCTGCGGGCTACGCCGGAAACACTTGGCGAACACTCCGGAATCACCTGCCGGGCATGCCGGAACCACCTCTCAGATATGCCAGAACCACGTGCCAATGACCCCGGAAGCACCTGCCGAGCACGCCGGAACCACCTGCTCGACTCTCCAGAACCACCTGCCGGACACGCAAAAATCACCTGCCGGCCACGCCACAACCAGTTGGGGAACACTTCGGAATCACCTGCCGGGCTTGCTGGAACCACCTGGCGGTCATGCCAAAATCACCTGCCAACTACGCCAGTACCACTTGTCGGACACTGTGGAAACACCTGTCGGGCCGGCCGGAACCACATCTCAGACGTGCCAGAACCATGTGCATGAGATGCTGGAACCACACCCCGAACAGACGGAAAACACCTGCCAGACCCGTCTGAACAACCTGCCGAGCACGCCGGAGCCACCTGCTTGACTCGCCGGAACCACCTACCTGACATGCCCAAATCACCATGCGGATATGCCAGAACCACTTGGCGGACACTCCGGAATCATCTGCCGGACATGCCGGAACCAGCTCTCAGACACACCAGATCCACGTGCCGGAGACGCCGGAAGCACCTGCCGAGCATGCCGGAGCCATCTGCTCGACTCGCCAGAAACACCTGCCGGACACGCCAAAATCACCTGCCCGGTACGCCAGAACCACCTGGCGGACACTCCGAAATCAACTGTCGCGCATGCCGGAACCACCTCTCAGACGTGCTGGAAGCACGTGCCGGACACGCCGGAATCACCTACCGGACAGACCGGAACCACCTGCCGAGCACACCGGAGCCACCTGTTCGACTCGCTGGAACCACCTGCCGGACAGGCCAATATCAACTGCTGGCTATGCCAGAACCACCTGGGGGACGGTCCGGAATCACCTGCCAGCCATGGTGGGACCATCTCTCAGACGTACCAGAACCACCTGCCGGAGAAGCTGGAAACACGTCCTGGACAGTCTGGAACCACCTGCCGGCCAAGCCTGAACCACCTGCCAAGCACAACGGAACAACCTGCCAGACATGCCCAAATCACCTGCGTGTTATGCCAGAACCACTTGGAGGACTCTCTGGGATGACCTGCTGGGCATGCCGGAACAACCTCTCAGACGTGCCAGGACCATGTGGCGGACAGTCCGGAATCACCTGTTGGGCATGCGCAACCACCTCTGAGACGTACCAGAACCACATGCCGTGCAGGCTGGAACCACCTACCGGACAGACCGGAATCACCTTTCGGGCATGCCGGAACCACCTGTCAGATGTGCCAGAAACACGTTCCAGAGACGCCGGAAGCACCTGCCAAGCACGTTGGAACCACCTGCTCAAATCGACTGAACCACCTGCCGGACATGCCAAAATCACCTGCCGACTATGCCAGAACCACTTGGCGAACAATCCGGAATCACTTGCCGGGCATGCAGGAACCACCTCTCAGACATGCCAGAACCCCGTGCCAATGACCCCGGAAGCACCAGCCGAGCACGCCGGAACCACCTGCTCGACTCGCCAGAACCACCTGCCGATCACGCAAAAATCACCTGCCGGCTACGCCACAACCAGTTGGTGAACACTTTGGAATCACCTGCCAGGCTTGCTGGAACCACCTGCCAGTCATGCCAAAATCACCTGCCAACTACGCCAGAACCGCTTGGCGGACACTGCGGAAACACCTGTCGGGCCGGCTGGAGCCACATCTCAGACATGCCAGAAACGTGTTCATGAGATGCTGGAACCACACCCCGAACAGACGGATACCACCTACCAGAACCGCCTGAACCACCTGCTGAGCACGCCGGAACCACCTGCTCGACTCACCGGTACCACCTCCCTGACACGCCAAAATCACCTGCTGGGTATGCCAGAACCACTTGGCGGACACTCCGGAATCATCTGCCGGACATGCCGGAACCAGCTCTCAGACACACCAGAAGCAAATGCCGGAGACGCAGGAAGCACCTGCCGAGCATGCCGGAGCCACCTGCTTGACTCGCCAGAAACACCTGCCGGACACGCCAAAATCACCTGCCGGGTATGCCAGAACCACCTGGCGGACACTACGGAATCACCTGCCGCGCATGCCGGAACCACTTCTCAGACGTGCCGGAAGCACGTGCCAGACACGCCAGAAACACCTACCGGACAGACCGGAACCACCTGCCAAGAACGCCGGAGCCACCTGTTCGACTCGCTGGAACCACCTGCCGGACAGGCCAATATCAACTGCTGGCTATGCCAGAACCACCTGGGGGACCGTCCAGGATCACCTGCCAGACATGGCGGAACCACATCTCAGACGTACCAGGACCACCTGCCGGAGAAGCTGGAAACACGTCCTGGACAGACTGGAACCACGTGACGGCCATGCCTGAACCACCTGCCGAGCACGGCGGAACCACCTGCCGGACACCCCAAAATCAGCTGCCCGCTACACCAGCACCACTTCGAAGACTAGCCGGAATCACGTGAGGGGCATGCCGGCACAGCCTCTCAAACTGAACCCCGTGCCGGACACCACAGAACCACCTGCCGGACAGACCGGAACCACCTGCCGGGCACCCCGGAACCACCAGCTCGACCCACCGGAACGACCGCTGGACATGCAAAATCACATGCCGGCTACGCCGGAAATACTTGGCGAACACTCTGGAATCACCTGCGGGGCATGCCAGAACCACATCTCAGATATGCCAGAACCACGTGCCAATGACCCCGGAAGCACTGCCGAGCACGGCGGAACCACCTGCTCGACTCGCCAGAACCACCTGCCGGACACGCAGAAATCACCTGTCGCGCATGCCGGAACCACCTCTCAGACGTGCCGGAAGCACGTGCCGGACATGCCGGAATCACCTATCGGACAGACCGGAACCACCTGCCGAGCACGCCGGAGCCACATGTTCGACTCGCTGGAACCACCTGCCAGACAGGCCAATATTAACTGCTGCCTATGCCATAACTACATGGGGGACGGTCCGGAATCGCCTGCCAGCCCTGGTGGAACCACCCCTCAGACGTACCAGAACCACCTGCCGGAGAAGCTGGAAACACGTCCTGCACAGTCTGGAACCACCTGCCGCCAAGCCTGAACCACCTGCCAAGCACAATGGAACAACCTGCCAGACATGCCCAAATCACCTGCGTGTTATGCCAGAACCACTTGGAGGACTCTCTGGGATGACCTGCCGGGCATGCCGGAACCACCTCTCAGACGTGCCAGAACCATGTGGCGGACAGTCCGGAATCACCTGTTGGGCATGCGCAACCACCTCTGAGACGTACCAGAACCACATGCCGTGCCGGCTGGAACCACCTACAGGACAGACCGGAATCGCCTTTCGGGCATGCCGGAACCACCTGTCAGATGTGCCAGAAACACGTGCCGGAGACGCCGGAAGCACCTGCCAAGCACGTTGGAACCACCTGCTCAACTCGCCTGAACCACCTGCCGGACATGCCAAAATCACCTGCCGACTATGCCAGAACCACTTGGCGAACACTCCGGAATCACTTGCCGGGCATGCAGGAACCACCTCTCAGACATGCCAGAACCCCGTGCCAATGACCCCGCAATCACCAGCCGAGCACGCCGGAACCACCTGCTCGACTCGCCAGAACCACCTGCCGATCACGCAAAAATCACCTGCCGGCTACGCCACAACCAGTTGGTGAACACTTTGGAATCACCTGCCAGGCTTGCTGGAACCACCTGCCAGTCATGCCAAAATCACCTGCCAACTACGCCAGAACCGCTTGGCGGACACTGCGGAAACACCTGTCGGGCCGGCTGGAAACTCATCTCACACGTGCCAGAAACGTGTTCATGAGATGCTGGAACCACACCCCGAACAGACGGATACCACCTGCCAGAACCGCCTGAACCACCTGCTGAGCACGCCGGAACCACCTGCTCGACTCACCGGTACCACCTCCCTGACACGCCAAAATCACCTGCTGGGTATGCCAGAACCACCTGGCGGACACTCCGGAATCATCTGCCGGACATGACGGAACCAGCTCTCAGACACACCAGAACCACGTGCCGGAGACGCCGGAAGCACCTGCCGAGCATGCCGGAGCCACCTGCTCGACTCGCCAGAAACACCTGCCGGACACGCCAAAATCACCTGCCGGTTATGCCAGAACCACCTGGCGGACACTCCGAAACCACCTGTCGCGCATGCCGGAACCACCTCTCAGACGTGCAGGAAGCACGTGACGGACACTCTGGAATCACCTACCGGACAGACCGGAACCACCTGCCGAGCACGCCGGAGCCACCTGTTCGACTCACTGGAACCACCTGCCGGACAGGCCAATATCAACTGCTGGCTATGCCAGAACCACCTGGGGGACGGTCTGGAATCACCTGCCAGCCATGGCGGAACCACCTCTCAGATGTACCAGAACCACCTGCCGGAGAAACTGGAAACACGTCCTGGAAACTCTGGAACCACCTGCCGGCCAAGCCTGAACCACCTGCCAAGCACAACGGAACAACCTGCCAGACACGCCAAAATCACCTGCGTGTTATGCCAGAACCACTTGGGGCACTCTCTGGGATGACCTGCCGGGCATGCCGGAACCACCTCTCAGACGTGCCAGAACCATGTGGCGGACAGTCCGGAATCACATGTTGGGCATGCGCAACCACCTCTGAGACGTACCAGAACCACAAGCCGTGCAGGCTGGAACCACCTACCGGACAGACCGGAATCACCTTTCGGGCATGCCGGAACCACCTGTCAGATGTGCCAGAAACACGTGCCGGAGACGCCGGAAGCACCTGCCAAGCACGTTGGAACCACCTGCTCAACTCGCCTGAACCACCTGCCGGACATGCCAAAATCACCTGCCGACTATGCCAGAACCACTTGGCGAACACTCCGGAATGACTTGCCGGGCATGCTGGAACCACCTCTCAGACATGCCAGAACCCCGTGCCAATGACCCCGGAAGCACCATCCGAGCACTCCGGAACCACCTGCTCCACTCGCCAGAACCACCTGCCGATCACGCAAAAATCACCTGCCGGCTACGCCACAACCAGTTGGGGAACACTTTGGAATCACCTGCCAGGCTTGCTGGAACCACCTGCCAGTCATGCCAAAATCACCTGCCAACTACGCCAGAACCGCTTGGCGGACACTGCGGAAACACCTGTCGGGCCGGCTGGAACCACATCTCAGACGTGCCAGAAACGTGTTCATGAGATGCTGGAACCACACCCCGAACAGACAGATACCACCTGCCAGGACCGCCTGAACCACCTGCTGAACACGCCGGAACCACCTGCTCGACTCACCGGTACCACCTCCCTGACACGCCAAAATCACCTGCTGGGTATGCCAGAACCACTTGGCAGACACTCCGGAATCATCTGCCGGACATGCCGGAGCCAGCTCTCAGACACACCAGAACCAAGTGCCGGAGACGCCGGAAGCACCTGCCGAGCATGCCGGAGCCACCTGCTCGACTCGCCAGAAACACCTGCCAGACACGCCAAAATCACCTGCCGGGTATGCCAGAACCACCTGGCGGACACTACGGAATCACCTTCCGCGCATGCCGGAACCACCTCTCAGACGTGCCGGAAGCACGTGCCAGACACGCCGGAAACACCTACCGGACAGACCGGAACCACCTGCCAAGAACGCGGGAGCCACCTGTTCGACTCGCTCGAACCACCTGCCGGAGAGTCCAATATCAACTGCTGGCAATGCCAGAACCACCTGGGGGACAGTCCGGGATCACCTGCCAGCCATGGCGGAACCAACTCTCAGACGTACCAGAACCACCTGCCGGAGAAGCTGGAAACACGTCCTGGACAGACTGGAACCACGTGACGGCCATGCCTGAACCAACTGCCGAGCACGGCGGAACCACCTGCCGGACACGCCAAAATCACCTGCGGGCTACGCCAGAACCACTTGGACGACTCTCCGAAATGACCTGCCGGGCATGTTGGAACCACCTCTCAGACGTGCCAGAAGCACGTGGCGGACAGTCCGGAATCACCTGTTGGGCATACGCAACCACCTCTGAGACGTACCAGAACCACGTGCCGTGCACGCCGGAACCACCTACCGGACAGACCGGAATCAACTCTTGGGCATGCCGGAACCACCAGTCAGATGTGCCAGAAACACGTGCCGGAGACGCCGGAAGCACCTGCCGAGCACGTCTCAACCACCTGCTCAACTCGCCTGAACCACCTGCCAGACACGCCAAAATCACCTGCCCGCTAGACCAGCACCACTTCGAGGACAAGCCAGAATCACGTGAGGGGCATGCTGGCACAGCCTCTCAGACTGAACCTCGTGTCGGACACCACAGAACCACCTGCCGGACAAACCGGAACCACCTGCCGGACACGCCGGAACCACCGGCTCGACCCGCCGGAACGACCGCTGGACATGCAAAATCACCTGCCGGCCACGCCGGAAACACTTGGCGAACACTCCGGAATCACCTGCCGGGCATGCCGGAACCACCTCTCAGATATGCCAGAACCACGTGCCAATGACCCCGGAAGCACCTGCCGAGCACGCCGGAACCACCTGCTCGACTCGCCAGAACCACCTGCCGGACACGCAAAAATCACCTGCCGGCTACGCCACAACCAGTTGGGGAACACTTCGGAATCACCTGCCGGGCTTGCTGGAACCACCTGCCGGTCATGCCAAAATCACCTGCCAACTACGCCAGTACCACTTGTCGGACACTGTGGAAACACCTGTCGGGCCGGCCAGAACCACATCTCAGACGTGCCAGAACCATGTGCATGAGATGCTGGAACCACACCCCGAACAGACGGAAAACACCTGCCAGACCCGTCTGAACAACCTGCCGAGCACGCCGGAGCCACCTGCTCGACTCGCCGGAACCACCTACCTGACATGCCCAAATCACCAGCCGGGTATGCCAGAACCACTTGGCGGACACTCCGGAATCATCTGCCGGACATGCCGGAACCATCTCTCAGACACACCAGAACCACGTGCCGGAGACGCCGGAAGCACCTGCCGAGCATGCCGGAGCCACCTGCTCGACTCGCCAGAAACACCTGCCGGACACGCCAAAATCACCTGCCGGGTACACCAGAACCACCTGGCGGACACTCCGAAATCACGTGTCGCGCATGCCGGAACCACCTCTCAGACGTGCCGGAAGCACGTGCCAGACACGCCGGAATCACCTACCAGACAGACCGGAACCACCTGTCGAGCACGCCGGAGCCACCTGTTCGACTCGCTGGAACCACCTGCCGGACAGGCCAATATCAACTGCTGGCTATGCCAGAACCACCTGGGGGACGGTCCGGAATCACCTGTCAACCATGGCGGAACCACCTCTCAGACGTACCAGAACCACCTGCCGGAGAAGCTGGAAACACGTCCTGGACAGTCTGGAACCACCTGCCGGCCAAGCCTGAACCACCTGCCAAGCACAACGGAGCAACCTGCTTGACACGCCAAAATCACCTGCGTGTTATGCCAGAACCACTTGGAGGACTCTCTGGGATGACCTGCCGGGCATGCCGGAACCACCTCTCAGACGTGCCAGAACCATGTGGCGGACAGTCCGGAATCACCTGTTGGGCATGCGCAACCACCTCTGAGACGTACCAGAACCACATGCCGTGCAGGCTGGAACCACCTACCGGACAGACCGGAATCACCTTTCGGACATGCCGGAACCACCTGTCAGATGTGCCAGAAACACGTGCCGGAGACGCCGGAAGCACCTGCCAAGCACGTTGGAACCACCTGCTCAACTCGCCTGAACCACCTGCCGGACATGCCAAAATCACCTGCCGACTACGCCAGAACCACTTGGCGAACACTCCGGAATCACTTGCCGGGCATGCAGGAACCACCTCTCAGAGATGCCAGAACCCCGTGCCAATGACCCCGGAAGCACCAGCCGAGCACGCCGGAAACACCTGCTCGACTCGCCAGAACCACCTGCCGATCACGCAAAAATCACCTGCCGGCTACGCCACAACCAGTTGGTGAACACTTTGGAATCACCTGCCAGGCTTGCTGGAACCACCTGCCAGTCATGCCAAAATCACCTGCCAACTACGCCAGAACCGCTTGGCGGACACTGCGGAAACACCTGTCGGGCCGGCTGGAAACTCATCTCAGACGTGCCAGAAACGTGTTCATGAGATGCTGGAACCACACCCCGAACAGACGGATACCACCTGCCAGAACCGCCTGAACCACCTGCTGAGCACGCCGGAACCACCTGCTCGACTCACCGGTACCACCTCCCTGACACGCCAAAATCACCTGCTGGGTATGCCAGAACCACCTGGCGGACACTCCGGAATCATCTGCCGGACATGACGGAACCAGCTCTCAGACACACCAGAACCACTTGCCGGAGACGCCGGAAGCACCTGCCGAGCATGCCGGAGCCACCTGCTCGACTCGCCAGAAACACCTGCCGGACACGCCAAAATCACCTGCCGGTTATGCCAGAACCACCTGGCGGACACTCCGAAACCACCTGTCGCGCATGCCGGAACCACCTCTCAAACGTGCCGGAAGCACGTGACGGACACTCCGGAATCACCTACCGGACAGACCGGAACCACCTGCCGAGCACGCCGGAGCCACCTGTTCGACTCGCTGGAACCACCTGCCGGACAGGCCAATATCAACTGCTGGCTATGCCAGAACCACCTGGGGGACAGTCCGGGATCACCTGCCAGCCATGGCAGACCCACCTCTCAGACGTACCAGAACCACCTGCCGGAGAAGCTGGAAACACGTCCTGGACAGACTGGAACCACGTGACGGCCATGCCTGAACCACCTGCCGAGCACGGTGGAACCACCTGCCGGACACGCCAAAATCACCTGCGGGCTACGCCAGAACCACTTGGACGACTCTCCGAAATGACCTGCCGGGCATGTTGGAACCACCTCTCAGACGTGCCAGAAGCACGTGGCGGACAGTCCGGAATCACCTGTTGGGCATACGCAACCACCTCTGAGACGTACCAGAACCACGTGCCGTGCACGCCGGAACCACCTACCGGACAGACCGGAATCAACTTTTGGGCATGCCGGAACCACCAGCCAGATGTGCCAGAAACACGTGCCGGAGACGCCGGAAGCACCTGCCGAGCACGTCGCAACCACCTGCTCAACTCGCCTGAACCACCTGCCGGACACGCCAAAATCACCTGCCCGCTACACCAGCACCACTTCGGGGACAAGCCGGAATCACGTGAGGGGCATGCCGGCACAGCCTCTCAGACTGAACCTCGTGCCGGACACCACAGAACCACCTGCCGGACAGACCGGAACCACCTGCCGGACACGCCGGAACCACCGGCTCGACCCGCCGGAACGACCGCTGGACATGCAAACTCACCTGCCGGCTACGCCGCAAACACTTGGCGAACACTCCGGAATCACCTGCCGGGCATGCCGGAACCACGTCTAAGTCGTGCCAGAACCATGTGACGGACACGCCGCAACCACCTGCCAAGTATGCCGGAACCACCTGCTCCACTCCCCAGAACCACCTGCTGGACACGCCACAATCACCTGCCGGCTACGCCAGAACCACTCGGCAGACACTCCGGAACCACCTACAGGACAGACCGGAACCACCTGCCGGATACGCCGGGACCACCTGCTTGACTCGCCAGAACCACCTGCCGGACACGCCAGAATCACCAGCCGGCTACGCCACAACCACTTGTAGGACACTCCGGAATCACCTGCCGGGCATGCTGGAACCACCTCTCAGAGGTGCCACAGCCACATGCAGGAGACGGCGGTATCACCTGCCGAGAATGCCGGAAGTTCCTGATCCACTCCCCAGAACCACCTGCCAGACACGCCAAAATGACCTGCCGGCTACGCCAGAACCACTTGGCGGACACTCCAGAATCACCTGCCGGGCATGCCAGCACAATCTCTCCGAAGTGCCAGAAGCACGTGCCGGACAGGCCGTAACCATCTCCCATACAGACCGGAAACACAGGAAACACTCGCCGGAACAACCTGCTTGACTCACCGGTCCCACCTACCGGACACGCCAAAATCACCTGCCCGCTACACCAGAACCGCTTGGTGGACAAGCTGGAATCACGTGAAGTGCATGCCGACACAACCTCTCAGACGTGCCAGAACCTCGTGCCAGACATGCCAGAGCCACCTGCTGGACAGACCGGAACCACCTGCCCGACACTCCCGAACCACAGGCTCGACTCGCCGGAACCACCGCCGGACATGCAAAATCACCTGCCGGCTACGCCAGAAGCACTTGGCGAACACACCGGAATTACCTGCCGGGCATGTCGGAAGCACCTCTCAGACATGTCAGAACCACATGCCAATGACACCGGAAGCACCTGCCGAGCACGCCAGAACCACCTGCTCGACTCGCCAGAACCACCTGCCGGACACGCCAAAATCACCTGCCGGCTACGCCACAACCAGTTCGTGAACACTTCGGAATCACCTGCCGGGCTGGATGGAACCACCTCTCAGACGTAACAGAACCACGTGCCGGACACACTGGAACCACGTCCTGGACAGACAGGAACCACCTGCCGGCCACGCCTGAACCACCTGCCGAGCATGACGGAACCACCTGCCGGACACGCCACAATCACCTGCGGGCTACTCCAGAACCACTTGGAGGACTCTCCGGGATGACCTGCCGGGCATGCTGGAACCACCTCTCAGACGTGCCAGAACCATATGGCGGACAGGCCAGAATCACCTGTTGGGCATGCGCAACCACCTCTGAGACGTACCAGAACCACGTGCCATACACGCCGGAACCACCTACCGGACAGACCGGAGTCACCTTTCGGGCATGCCAGAACCACCTGTCAAATGTGCCAGAAACACGTGCCGGAGACGCCGGAAGTACCTGCCGAGCACACCGGAACCACCTGCTCGACTCGCCAGAACCACCTGCCAGACATGTAAAAATCACCTGCCGGTTACGCCAGAATCACTCGGTGGACTCTCCTGGATCACCGGCCGGGCATGCCGGAACCACCTCTGAGACATAGCAGAACCACGTGCCAGACACGCCGGAACCACATCCTGGACAGACTGGAACCACCTGCTGTACATGCCCGAACCTCCTGCCGAGAATGCCAGAAACACCTGCTCGGCTCCCGGGAAAATCCTACGGGGAAACTGTCATAGAAATGAAGGTCAAACGGCCTTTCTTGCCAGACCTTACCTCACCACTTTAGAACTTCTGCTTCTGCCACAATTCCACCTTGCCAACCCGGCTCAGACGAAAGGCCTACATCTTCCCCTTGAGCAATGGGGACGAGGCCCGGATGATTGTGGTTCCACATGCTGAGGAGGAGAGAGACAATAGGCTTTTAACTAACCACCAAGTGCAATGGTTGAGAGAGTGTCAGAAAACACCAATGGCAGAAAGACCCCTTTACTCTCAGCAGTGCCCTCCAGTGCTCTAGAGCAGGAAGGCACAAAGGACAGCCTCAATCCTTCAATGGGAAACAAGCCATAAAATGTCTTGCTTCCAGCTCTTTAGGAAGCTGAGAAAGAACTCGCTTTCCACAGTGCTGTTAAAGCATACGAGGAAACACTCGTACAAAGGCAGCTCAAACACCTTTTCTTCCCAGTGCTTAACTCGCTGCTTTAGGAATTCTGCTTCTGCCGCAATTCCACCTTGCCAACCCGGCGAGACGAAATGCCTACATCTTCCCCTGAAGCAACTGGGCTGTGTCCCAAATGATTGAGCGTCCACGTGCTTAGGAGGTGATAGACTGCACGCCTTTTTCCAACCACCATTGTGCACTGGTGGAGAGTGTGTTGGAAAGCAGCTATGTCAGAAAGACCCCTTTGCTCTCAGCTCTGCCCTCCATTGCTCTAGACGTGGAATGCACAATGCACTGGCTCCACCCCTCAAGGGGTGACAAGCCACAGACCATCTTCCTTCCATCCCCTTTAGGAAGCTGAGAAAGAACTCGCTTTCAACAGTGCTCTTTCTGTGTCCTGGTAACATCTCATACAAAGGCAGCTGATATGCCGTTTCTTTTCAGCGCTTAACTCGCCGATTTAGAACTTCTGCTTCTGCCAGATTTCCACCTTGCCAACCCCGCTCAGACGAAATGCCTACATCTTCCCCTTCAGCAACGGGGACGAGGCCCATATGATTGTGCCTCCACATGTTTAGCAAGAGCAGACAATAGGCTTTTTACAAACTGCCATTGTGCACTGGTGCAGAGAGTGTCAGAATGCACCAATTGCAGAAAGACCCCTTTACTTTACTCTCAGCCGTGCCCTCCATTGCTCTGCAGGTGGAAGGCACAAAGCACTGCCTCCATCCTTCAATGGGAGACAAGCCATAAACTGTCTTGCCTCCCGCTCTTTAGGAAGCTCACGAACAACTCACTTTCCACAGTCCTGTTACAGCATACCTGGAACCTCTCATACAAAGACAGCTCAAACGCCATTTTGTCCCAGCCCTTAACTCACAGCTTTGGACTTCAGCTTCTGCCACAATTCCTCCTTGCCAACCTGGCTCAGCCGAAATGCCTACACCTTCCCCTGAAGCAACTGGGCTAAGTCCCAAATGATTGAGCGTCCACGATTTTAGGGGGCAATGGACTGCATGCCTTTTTCCAACCACCATTGTGCACTGCTGGAGAGAGTGTCAGAAAGCAGCTATGTCAGAAAGGCCCCTTTGCTGTCAGCCATGCCCTCCATTGCTCTGGAGGTGAAAGGCACAAGGCACTGGCTCTGGACCCACCCCTCAATGGGAGACAAACCACACCTTGTCCTGCTTCCAGCACTTTAGGAAGCTGAGAAAAACTCCCTTTCCACAGTGCTCTTACAGCGTCCTGGGAACATCTCATACAAAGGAGGCTGAACGCCGGTTCTTTCCAGCACTTCACTCTCCGGTCTGGAACATCTGCATCCTGCACATTTCCACCTTTTTCAACCCGGCTCAGACGAAATGCCTACATCTTCCCCTTGAGCAATGGGGACGAGGCCCGGATGATTGTGGTTCCACATGCTGAGGAGGAAAGAGACAATAGGCTTTTATCTAACCACCAAGTGCAATGGTTGGGAGAGTGTCAGAAAGCACCAATGGCAGAAAGACCCCTTTACTCTCAGCCGTGCCCGCCATTGCTCTAGAGCTGGCAGGCGCAAAGCACTGCCTCCATACTTCAATGGAAGACAAGCCATAAACTGTCTTGCTTCCAGCTCTTTAGGAAGCTGAGAAAGAACTCGCTTTCCACAGTGCTGTACAGCATACGAGGAAACTCTCATACAAAGGCAGCTCAAACACCATTTCTTCCCAGCGCTTAACTTGCCACACTAGGACTTCTGCTTTTGCCGCAGTTCCACCTTGCCAACCCGGCTCAAACGAAATCCCTACATCTTCCCCTTGAGCAATGGGGACAAGGCCCGGATGATTGTGGTTCCACATGCTGAGGAGGAGACAGACAATAGGCTTTTAACCAACCGCCCATGAGCAGTGGTTGGGGTAGTGTCAGAAAGCACCAATGTCAGAAAGGCCCTTTAGTCTCGGCCGTGCCCTCCATTCCTCCCATGGTAGGAGGCACAAGGCACTGGCACCACACCTGAAGGGTATCAGAAAGCACCTATGGCAGAAAGCCCCCTTGGCTCTCAGCCGTGCCCTCCATTGCTCTGCAGGTGGAAGGCACAAAGCACTGCCTCCATCCTTCAATGGGAGACAAGCCATAAATTGTCTTGCCTCCAGCTCTTTAGGAAGCTGACGAACAACTCGCTTTCCACAGTCCTGTTACAGCATACCAGGAACCTCTCATGCAAAGGCAGCTCAAACGCCATTTCTTCCCAGTGCTTAACTTGAAGCTTTAGGACTTCTGCTTCTGCCGCAATTCCACCTTGCCAACCCGGCTCAGACGAAATGCCTACACCTTCCCCTGAAGCAACTGGGCTGAGTCCCAAATGATTGAGCGTCCACGTGCTTAGGAGGCGATAGACTGCACGCCTTTTTCCAACAACCAATGTGCACTGTTGGAGAGATTTTCATAAAGAAGCTATGTCAGAAAGGCCCTTTTGCTCACAGCCGTGCCCTTCATTGCTCTAGAGGTGGAAGGCACAAGGCACTGGTTCTGGATCCACCCCTCAATGGGAGACAAACCACATCTTGTCCTGCTTCCAGCACTTTAGGAAGCTGAGAAAAACTCCCTTTCCACAGTGCCCTTACAGCGTCCTGGGAACATCTCATACAAAGGAGGCTGAACGTCGTTTCCTTCAGCACTTCACTCGCCAGTCTGGGACATCTGCATCCTGCACATTTCCATCTTGGCAACCCGGCTAAGACAAAATGCCTACATCTTCCCCTTCAGCAACGGGCACAAGGCCCAGATGATTGTGCTTCCACATGCTTAGCAGGAGCAGACAATAGGCTTTTTACAAACCGCAATTGTGCTCTGGTGCAGAGAGTGTCAGAATGCACCTATGTCAGAAAGGGCCCTTTGCTCTCAGCCGTGCCCTCCGTTGCTCCAGAGGTGGAAGGCACAAAGCACTGTCTCCATCCTTCAATTGGAGACAAGCCATAAACTGTCCTGCTTCCAGCTCTTTAGGAAGCTGGGAAAGCACTCGCATTCAACAGTGCTGTTACAGCATCCTGGGAACATCTCATACAAAGGCACCTGAATGCCGTGTCTTTTCAGCCCTTAACTCGCCAATCTGCAACATCCGCTTCTGCCGCATTTCCACCTTGCCTACCCGGCTCAGACGAAATGCCTACATCTTCCCCTTGAGCAATGGGGACGAGGCCCGGATGATTGTGGTTCCACATGCTGAGGAGGAGACAGACAATAAGCTTTTAACCAACCGCCCTTGAGCAATGATTGGGGGAGTGTCAGAAAGCACCAATGTCAGAAAGGCCCTTTACTCTGGGCCGTGCCCTCCATTCCTCTAGAGGCAGGAGGCTCAAGGCACTGGCACCACCCCTGAAGGGTATCAGAAAGCACCTATGACAGAAAGTCCCCTTTGCTCTCTGCCGTGTCCTCCCTTGCTCTGCAGGTGGAAGGCTCAAAGCACTGCCTCCGTCCTTCAATGGGAGACAAGCCATAAACTGTCTTCCCTCCAGCTCTTTAGGAAGCTGACAAACAACTCGCTTTCCACAGTCCTGTGACAGCATACCAGGAACCTCTCATACAAAGGCAGCTCAAACGCCATTTATTCCCAGCCCTTAACTCGCCGCTTTAGGACTTCTGCTTCTGCAGCAACCCAGCACCACCTTGCCAACCCGGCTCAGACGAAATGCCTACATCTTCCGCGGAAGCAACTGGGCGGAGTCCCATATGATTGAGCGTCCACGTGCTTAGGAGGCGATAGAATGCACGCCTTTCTCCAACCACCATTTTGCACTGCTGGAGAGAGTGTCGGAAAGCAGCTATGTCAGAAAGGCCCATTTGCACTCAGCCGTGCTCTCCATTGCTCTGGAGGTGGAAGGCACAAGGCACTGGCTCTGGATCCACCCCTCAATGGGAGACAAACCACATCTTGTCCTGCTTCCAGCTCTTTAGGAAGCTGAGAAAAAACTCCCTTTCCACAGTGCTCTTACAGCGTCCTGGGAACATCTCATACAAAGGAGGCTGAACGCCGTTTCTTTCCAGCACTTCACTCGGCGGTCTGGAACATCTGCATGCTGCACATTTCCACCTTGCCAACCCGGCTCAGACGAAATGCCTACATCTTCCCCTTGAGCAATTGGGACGAGGCCCGGATGATTGTGGTTCCACATGCTGAGGAGGAGAGAGACAACAGGCTTTTAACTAACCACCAAGTGCAATGGTTGGGAGAGTGTCAGAAAGCACCAATGGCAGAAAGACCCCTTTACTTTACTCTCAGCCGTGCCCTCCATTGCTCTAGAGGTGGAAGGCACAAAGCACTGCCTCCATCCTTCAATGGGAGACAAGCCATAAAATGTCTTGCTTCCAGCTCTCTAGGAAGCTGAGAAAGAACTCGCTTTCCACAGTGCTGTTACAGCATACGAGGAAACTCTCATACAAAGGCAGCTCAAATGCCATTTCTTCCCAGCGCTTAACTTGCCGCTTTAGGACTTCTGCTGCAATTCCACCTTGCCAACCCGGCTCAGACGAAATGACTACATCTTCCCCTGAAGCAACTGGGCTGAGTCCCAAATGATTGAGCGTCCACGTGCTTAGGAGGCGATAGACTGTATGCCTTTTTCCAACCACCATTGTGCACTGGTGGACAGAGTGTCCGAAAGCAGCTGTGTCAGCAAGACCCCTTTGCAGGCAGCCGTGCCCTCCATTGCTCTAGAGGTGCAAGGAACAAAGCACTGCCTCCATCCTTCAATTGGAGACAAGCCATAAACTGTCCTGCTTCCAGCTCTTTAGGAAGCTGGGAAAGCACTCGCATTCCACAGTGCTCTTGCAGCATCCTGGGAACATCTCATACAAAGGCACCTGAACGCCGTGTCTTTTCAGCCCTTAACTCGCCAATCTGCAACATCCGCTTCTGCCGCATTTCCACCTTGCCCACCCGGCTCAGACGAAATGCCTACATCTGCCCCTTGAGCAATGGGGACGAGGCCCGGATGATTGTGGTTCTACATGCTGAGGAGGAGACAGACAATAGGCTTTTAACCAACCGCCCATGAGCAGTGGTTGGGGTAGTGTCAGAAAGCACCAATGTCAGAAAGGCCCTTTAGTCTCGGCCGTGCCCTCCATTCCTCCCATGGTAGGAGGCACAAGGCACTGGCACCACACCTGAAGGGTATCAGAAAGCACCTATGGCAGAAAGCCCCCTTGGCTCTCAGCCGTGCCTTCCATTGCTCTGCAGGTGGAAGGCACAAAGCACTGCCTCCATCCTTCAATGGGAGACAAGCCATAAATTGTCTTGCCTCCAGCTCTTTAGGAAGCTGACGAACAACTCGCTTTCCACAGTCCTGTTACAGCATACCAGGAACCTCTCATGCAAAGGCAGCTCAAACGCCATTTCTTCCCAGTGCTTAACTCGAAGCTTTAGGACTTCTGCTTCTGCCGCAATTCCACCTTGCCAACCCGGCTCAGACGAAATGGCTACACCTTCCCCTGAAGCAACTGGGCTGAGTCCCAAATGATTGAGCGTCCACGTGCTTAGGAGGCGATAGACTGCACGCCTTTTTCCAACCACCAATGTGCACTGCTGGAGAGATTTTCATAAAGAAGCTATGTCAGAAAGGCCCCTTTGCTCACAGCCGTGCCCTTCATTGCTCTAGAGGTGGAAGGCACAAGGCACTGGCTCTGGATCCACCCCTCAATGGGAGACAAACCACATCTTGTCCTGCTTCCAGCACTTTAGGAAGCTGAGAAAAACTCCATTTCCACAGTGCCCTTACAGCGTCCTGGGAACATCTCATACAAAGGAGGCTGAACGTCGTTTCCTTCAGCACTTCACTCGCCAGTCTGGGACATCTGCATCCTGCACATTTCCACCTTGGCAACCCGGCTCAGACGAAATGCCTACATCTTCCCCTTCAGCAACGGGCACGAGGCCCAGATGATTGTGCTTCCACATGCTTAGCAGGAGCAGACAATAGGCTTTTTACAAACCGCAATTGTGCTCTGGTGCAGAGAGTGTCAGAATGCACCTATGTCAGAAAGGGCCCTTTGCTCTCAGCCATGCCCTCCGTTGCTCCAGAGGTGGAAGGCACAAAGCACTGCCTCCATCCTTCAATGGGAGACAAGCCATAAACTGTCTTGCCTCCAGCTCTTTAGGAAGCTGAGAAAGAACTCGCTTTCCACAGTGCTGTACAGCATACGAGGAAACTCTCATACAAAGGCAGCTCAAACGCCATTTCTTCCCAGCGCTTAACTCGCCGCTTTAGGACTTGTGCTTCTGCCGCAGTTCTCCCTTGCCAACCTTGCTCATACGAAATGCCTACATCTTCCCCTGAAGCAACTGGGCTGAGTCCCAAATGATTTAGCATCCACCTGCTCAGGAGGCGATAGACTGTAAGCCTTTTTCCAAACACCATTGTGCACTGGTGGAGAGAGTGTCAGAATGCAGCTATGTCAGAAAGACCCTTTTGCTCTCAGCCATGCCCTCCATTGCTCTAGATTGGAATGCACAATGCATTGGCTCTACCCCTCAAGGGGCCACAAGCCACAGACCATCTTCCTTCCATCTCTTGAGGAAGCTGAGAACAAACTCACCTGACGTATAAAAAGGAATCATGCCCCTTATGTGCCAGAAAACCCCGGGAGACATGCCAAAAACACCCTCCACACACTCTCAAAGGGCCACGCCTTCATGCCAGTATGACCCAACAGGCATACCAGAAGCACGCACGTTGCATGCCAGAACCACCTGTAACCACCTGCCGGACACATTGGAACAGCGATTCTGACACTGCAGAACCATCTCTTCAACATGCCAGCCACACACAATGACATGACGGAACCAGATTCCAAACATAGCACAACGACATGCCAGACACATTGTAAACACCTGTCGGATATGCCACAAACAGGAGCCAGAAACACTGAAACCAGCTGAGGAGTATGAAAGAACGGGGGCCAGAAATGCCACAAGCATCTGTCTTACAAGCCAGAGCCACGAGCCCAAAAAGCAGGAAAGACCTGCCGGACACACCAAAATAACCTGCCGGTGACACCAGAACCACTTGGCGGACACCAAGGAATCACCTGCCGGGCACGCCTGAAGCACGTCACAGACGTGTCAGAACCACGTGCCGGCCATGCTGGAACCAGCTCCCGGACAGACCAGAAGCACCTGCCAGACACGCCGGAATCACCTGTCGCGCATGCCGGAACCACCTCTCACACAGGCCAGAACCATGTGCCAATGACCCCGGAAGCACCTGCTGAGCACGCCGGAACACCTGCTCGACTCACCAGAACAACCTGCGGGACACGCCAAAATCACCTGCCGGCTACTCCACAACGAGTTGGTGGACTCTCTGGAATCACCTGCCGGGCATGATAGAACCACCTCTCAGACATGCCGGAACCACGTGCCAGACATGCCGGAACCACATCCCGGACACACCGGAACCACCTGCCGGACCTGCCTGAACCAACTGTCGAGCATACCGGAACCACCGGCTCGACCCTCCGGAACCACCGCCGGACATGTAAAATCACCTGCCGGCTACGCCAGAACCACTGGGCGAACACTCCGGAATCACCGGCCGAGCATGCGAGAACCACCTCTCAGGCATGCCAGGACCACATGCCAATGACCCCGGAAGCACCTGCCGAGCACACTGGAACCACCTGCTCGACTCGCCAGAACCACCTGCCGGACACGCAAAAATCACCTGCCGGCTGCGCCACAGCCAGTTGGTGAACACTTTGGAATCACGGGCCGGGCTTGCTGGAAACACCTGCCGGTCATGCCAAAATCACCTGCCAACTACGCCAGAACCGCTTGGCGGACACTGCCCAAACACCTGTCGGGCCGGCCGGAACCACATCTCAGACGTGCCAGAACCTCGTGCCAGAGACCCCAGAAGCACATGCCCAGCATGCTGGAGACACCTGTTCGACTCGCCGGAACCACCGCCAGACATGCAAAATCACCTGCCGGCTACGCCAGAACCACTTGGCGAACACTCCGGAATCACCTGCTGGGCATGCCGGAACCACCTCTCAGACTTGCCAGAACCATGTTCCGGACACGCCGGTACCACCTGCCGAGTATGCCGGAACCACCTGATCCACTCCCCAGAACCACCTGCTGGACACGCCAGAATCACCTGCCGGCTACGCCAGAACTACTCGGCAAACACTCCGGAATCACATGTCAGGCATTGCGGAACCACCTCTCAGAGGTGCCAGAACCACATGCCGGACACTCCGGAATCACCTGCCGGGCATGCCGGAACCATCTCTCAGACGTGCCAGAAACATGTTCTGGACACGCCGGTACCACCCGCCGAGCTTGCCAGAACCACCTGCTGGACACGCCAAAATCACCTGCCGGGTACGCCACAACCACTCGGCAGACACTCCGGAATCACATGTCAGGCATTCCGGAACCACCTCTCAGAGGTGCCAGAACCACATGCCGGACACTCCGGAATCACCTGCCGGGCATTCCGGAACCATCTCTCAGACGTGCCACAACCGTGTCCGGGCACGCCGGTACCACCTGCCGAGCTCGCCGGAAACACCTGCTGGACAGCCAAAATCACCTGCCGGGTACGCCAAAACCACTCGGCAGACACTCCGGAATCACCTGCCGGGCTTGCTGGAACCACCTGCTGGTCACGCCAACATCACCTGCCAGCTACGCCAGAACCACTTTGCGGACGCTCCGGAAACACCTGTCGGGCCGGCCGGAACCACCTCTCAGACGTGCCAGAACCATGTGCCTGAGATGCCGGAACCACAACCAGAACAGACCGAAACCACCTGCCAGACCCGCCTGAACCACCTGCCGAGCACACCGGAACCACCTACTCGACTCACAGGAACCACCTACCTGACACGCCAAAATCACCTGTGGGGTATGCCAGAACCACTTGGTGGACACTCCGGAATCATCTGCCGGACATGCCAGAACCAGCTCTCAGACACACCAGAACCACGTGCCGGACACGCCGGAAGCACCTGCTAAGCATGCCTGAGCCACGTGCTCGACTTGCAAGAAACACCGGACAGACACGCCAAAATCACCTGCCGGGTACGCCTGAACCATGTGGCGAACACTCCGGAATCACCTGCCGGCCATGCCGGAACCACCTCTCAGACGTGCCAGAACCATGTGCCGGACACGCCGGAACCACCTGCCGAGTATGCCGGAACCACCTGCTCCACTCCCCAGAACCACCTGCTGGACACACCAGAATCACCAGCCGGCTACGCCACAACCGCTTGTCGGACTCTCCGGAATCACCTGCCGGGCATGCTGGAACCACCTCTCAGAGGTGCCACAGCCACATGCAGGAGACGGCGGTAGCACCTGCTGAGAATGCCGGAAGATCCTGATCCACTGCCCAGAACCACCTGCCGTACACGCCAAAATCACCTGCCGGACACGCCAGAACCACCTGCCGGACAGACCGGAACCACCTGCCGGACACGCCGGGACCACCGGCTCGACACGCCGGATCCACCGCCGGACATGCAAAATCACCTGCCGGCTACGCCAGAACCACTCGGCCGACACTCCGCAACCACCCGCCGGGCATGCCGGAACCACCTCTCAAAGGTGCCAGAACCACAAGCCGGAGACTCCGGAATCACCTGCCGGGCATGCCGGGACCATCTCTCAGACGTACCACAACCATGTTCCGACACGCCGGTACCACCTGCCGAGCTCGCCGGAACCACCTGCTGGACACGCCAAAATCACCTGCCGGCTACGCCAGAACCACTCGGCAGACACTCCGAAATCACATGTCAGGCATTCCGGAACCACCTCTCAGAGGTGCCAGAACCACATGCCGGACACTCCGAAATCACCTGCCTGGCTTGCTGGATCCACCTGCCGGTCACGCCAACATCACCTGCCAGCTACGCCAGAACCACTGTGCGGACGCTCCGGAAACACCTGTCGGGCCGGCCGGAACCAGCTCTCAGACGTGCCAGAACCATGTGCCTGAGATGACGGAACCACAACCCGAACAGTCCGAAACCACCTGCCAGACCCGCCTGAACCACCTGCCGAGCACACCGGAACCACCTACTCGACTCGCAGGAACCACCTACCTGACACGCCAAAATCACCTGCCGGGTATGCCAGAACCACTTGGTGGACATTCCGGAATCATCTGCCGGACATGCCAGAACCAGCTCTCAGACACACCAGAACCACGAGACGGACACGCCGGAAGCACCTGCTGAGCATGCCTGAGCCACATGCTCGACTTGCAAAACACACCTGCCAGACACACCATAATCACCTGCCGGGTACGCCAGAACCACGTGGCGGACACTCCGGAATCACCTGTCGGGCATGCCGGAACCATCTCTCAGACGTGCCACAACCACGTGCTGAAGAGACCAGAAGCACCTGCCGAGCTCGCCGGAACCAGCTGCTGGACATGCCGGAACCACCTGACTCAGAGGCCAACATCATATGCCGGCTACGCCAAAACCACTTGGTGGACACTCCAGAATCACCTTGCGGGCATGCCGGAACCACGTCATGGACAGACGGCAAACACCTGCCGGACCTGCCGGAACCACCTGCCGAGCACGCCGGAACCACCTGATCGACTCACCAGAGCCACCTGCCGGACACATCAGAAACACCTGCGGGGTACACCAGAACCACTTGGAGGACTCTCCGGGATCACCTGCCGGGCATGCCGGAACCACCTCTCAGACGTGCCAGAACCATGTGCCGGACACGCCGCAACCACCTGCCGAGTATGCCGGAACCACCTGCTCCACTCCCCAGAACCACCTGCTGGACACGCCAAAATCACCTGCCGGCTACACCAGAACCACTCTGCAGACACTCCGGAACCACCTCCAGGACAGACCGGAACCACCTGCCGGACACGCCGGGACAACCTGCTTGACTCGCCAGAACCACCTGCCGGACACGCCAGAATCACCAGCCGGCTACGCCACAACCACTTGTAGGACACTCCGGAATCACCTGCCGGGCATGCCAGCACAACCTCTCCGAAGTGCCAGAAGCACGTGCTGGACAGGCCGGAACCATTTCCCGGACAGACCGGAAAAACAGGAAACACTCGCCGGAACCACCTGCTTGACTCACCGGTCCCACCTGCCGGACACGCCAAAATCACCTGCCTGCTACACCAGAACCACTTGGCGGACAAGCCGGAATCACGTGAAGTGCATGCCGACACAACCTCTCAGACGTGCCAGAACCTCGTGCCGGACACCCCAGAACCACCTGCTGGGCAGACGGGAACCACCTGCCGGACACGCCGGAACCACCGGCTCGACTCGCCGGAACCATTGCCGGACATGCAAAATCACCTGCCGGCTACGCCAGAACCACTTGGCGAACACTCGGGAATCACCTGCCGGGCATGGCGGAACCACCTCTCAGACATGCCGGAACCACATGCCAAGACACCGGAAGCACCTGCCGAGCACGCCAGAACCACCAGCTCGACTCGCCGGAACCACCTACCTGACACGCCAAAATCACCTGCCGGGTATGCCAGAGCCACTTGGTGGACACTCCGGAACCATCTGCCGGACATGCCAGAACCAGCTCTCAGACACACCAGAACCACGAGCCGGACACGCCGGAAGCACCTGCTGAGCATGCCTGAGCCACATGCTCGACTTGCAAAACACACCTGCCAGACACGCCAAAATCACCTGCCGGGTACGCCAGAACCACGTGGCGGACACTCCGGAATCACCTGTCGGGCATGCCCGAACCACCTCACAGACGTGCCAGAACCTCGTGCCGGAAACGCCAGAACCACCTGCCGGACAGTCCGGAACCACCAGCTCGACTCGCCGGAACCGCCGCCGGACATGCAAAATCACCTGCCGGCTCCGCCAGACCCACTTGGCGAACACTCCGGAATCACCTGCCGGGCATGCCGGAACCACATCTCAGACTTGCCAGAACCATGTTCCGGACACGCCGGTACCACCTGCCGAGTATGCCGGAACCAGCTGATCCACTCCCCAGAACCACCTACTTGACACGCCAAAATCAGCTGTCGGCTATGCAAGAACCACCGGGCAGACACTCCGGAATCACATGTCAGGCATTCCGGAACCACCTCTCAGAGGTGCCAGAACCACATGCCGGACACTCCGGAATCACCTGCCGGGCGTGCCGGAACCATCTCTCTGACGTGGCACAACACGTGCCGATGAGAGCAGAAGCACCTGCCGAGCTCGCCGGAACCACCTGCTGGACATGCCGGAACCACCTGCCTCACAGTCCAAAATCATATGCCGGCTACGCCAAAACCACTTGGTGGACACTCCAGAATCACCTTGCGGGCATGCCGGAACCACGTCATGGACAGACGGCAAACACCTGCAGGACCTGCCGCAATCACCGGCCGAGCACGCCGGAACCACCTCCTCGACTCACCAGAGCCACCTGCCGGACACATCAGAAACACCTGCAGGGTATGCCAGAACCACTTGGAGGACTCTCCGGGATCAACTGCCGGGCATGCAGGAACCACCTCTCAGACGTGCCAGAACCATGTGCCAGACATGCCGCAACCACCTGCCGAGTATGCCGGAACCACCTGCTCCACTCCCCAGAACCACCTGCTGGACACGTCAAAATCCCCTGCCGGCTACGCCAGAACCACTCGGCAGACACTCCGGAATCACATGTCAGGCATTCCGGAACCACCTCTCAGAGGTGCCAGAACCACATGACGGACACTCCGGAATCACCTGCCAGGCATGCCAGAACCATCTCTCAGATGTGCCAAAACCATGTTCCGGACACGCCAGTACCACCTGCCGAGCTCGCCAGAACCACCTGCTGGACACGCCAAAATCACCTGCCGGCTACGCCAGAACCACTCGGCAGACACTCCGGAATCACATGTCAGGCATTCCGGAACCACCTCTCAGAGGTGCCAGAACCACATGCTGGACACTCCGGAATGACCTGCCGGGCATGCCGGAACCATCTCTCAGGCGTGCCAGAACCATGTTCCGGACACGCCGGTACCACCCGCCGAGCTCGCCGGGACGACCTGCTGGACACAACCAAAAAAACCTGCCGGGTACGCCACAACCACTCGGCAGACACTCCGGAATCACCTGCCGGGCTTGCTGGAACCACCTGCCGGTCACGCCAACATTACCTGCCAGCTCCGCCAGAACCACTGGGCGGACGCTCCGGAAACACCTGTCGGTCCGGCCGGAACCACCTCTCAGACGTGCCAGAACCATGTGCCTGAGATGCCGGAACCACACCCCGAACAGTCCGAAACCACATGCCAGACCCGCGTGAATCACCTGCCGAGCACACCGGAACCACCTACTCGACTCGCAGGAACCACCTACCTGACACGCCAAAATCACCTGCCGGGTATGCCAGAACCACTTGGTGGACATTCCGGAATCATCTGCCGGACATGCCAGAACCAGCTCTCAGACGTGCCAAAACCATGTTCCGGACACGCCGGTACCACCTGCCGAGCTCGCCGGAACCATCTGCTGGACACGCCAAAATCACCTGCCGGCTACGCAACAACCACTTGGCAGACACTCCAGAATCACCTGCCGGGCATGCCAGCACAACCTCTCCGAAGTGCCAGAAGCACGTGCCGGACAGGCCGGAACCATCTCCCGGACAGACCGGAAGCACAGGAAACACTCGCCGGAACCACCTTCTTGACTCACTGGTCCGACCTGCCGGACACGCCAAAATCACCTGCCCGCTACACCAGAACCACTTGGCGGACAAGCCGGAATCACGTGAAGGGCATGCCGACACAACCTCTCAGACGTGCCAGAACCTCTTGCCGGACACCCCAGAACCACCTGCTGGACAGACGGGAACTTCCTGCAGGACACGCCGGGACCACCGGCTCGACTCGCCGGAACCACCGCCGGACATGCAAAATCACCTGCCGGCTACGCCAGAACCACGTGGCGAACAGTCCGGAATCACCTGCCGGGCATGCCGGAACCACCTCTCAGAGGTGCCAGAACCACATGCCGGACACTCCGGAATCACCTGCCGGGCTGGCTGGAACCACCTGCCGGTCACGCCAACATCACCTGCCAGCTATGCCAGAACCACTCGGCGAACACCATGGAAACACCTGTCGTGCCGGCCGGAACCACCTCTCAGACGTGCCAGAACCATGTGCCTGAGAAGCCGGAACCACACCCCGAACAGACCGAAACCACCTGCCAGACACGCCTGAACCACCTGCCGAGCACGCCGGAACCACCTACTCGACTCGCTGGAACCACCTACCTTACACGCCAAAATCACCTGCCGGCTATGCCAGAGCCACTTGGTGGACACTCCGGAATCATCTGCCAGACACGCCAGAACCAGCTCTCAGACACACCAGAACCACGTGCCGGACATGCCGGAAGCACCTGCTGAGCATGCCTGAGACACATGCTCGACTTGCAAGAAACTCCTGCCAGACACGCCAGAATCACCTGCCGGGTACGCCAGAACCACGTGGCGAACACTCCTGAATTACCTGTCTGGCATGCCGGAACCACCTCTCAGACGTGCCAGATCCATGTGCCGGACACGCCGGAACCACCTGCCGAGTATGCACGAACCACCTGCTCCACTCCCCAGAACCACCGCCGGACATGCAAAATCACCTTCAGGCTACGCCAGAACCACTCGGCAGACACTGCGGAACCACCTGCCGGGCATGCCGGAACCACCTCTCAGAGGTGCCAGAACCACATGCTGGACACTCCGGAATCACCTGCCGGGCATGCCGGAACCATCTCTCAGACGTGCCAGAACCATGTTCTGGACACGCCGGTACCACCTGCCGAGCTCGCCGGAACCACCTGCTGGACACTCCAAAATCACCTGCCGGCTATGCCAGAACCACACGGCAGACACTCCAGAATCACCTGCCGGGCTTGCTGGAACCACCTACCGGTCACGCCAACATCACTTGCCAGCTACGCCAGAACCACTTTGCGGACGCTCCGGAAACACCTGTCGGGCCGGCTGGAACCACCTCTCAGACGTGCCAGAACCATGTGCTTGAGATGCCGGAACCACACCCCGAACAGACCGAAACCACCTGCCAGACACACCAGAACCACCTGCCGAGCACACCGGAACCTGCTACTCGACTCGCAGGAACCACTTACCTGACACGCCAAAATCACCTGGCGGGTATGCCAGAACCACTTGGTGGACACTCCGGAATCATCTGCCGGACATGCCAGAACCAGCTCTCAGACACACCAGAACCACGTGCCGGAGACGCCAGAAGCACCTGCTGAGCATGCCTGAGCCACATGCTCGACTTGCAAAACACACCTGCCAGACACGCCAAAATGACCTGCCGGGTACGCCAGAACCACGTGGCGGACACTCCGGAATCACCTGTCGGGCATGCCGGAACCACCTCTCAGACGTGCCAGAACCTCGTGCCGGACACGCCAGAACCACCTGCCGGACAAACCGGAACCACCTGCCGGACACGCCGGGACCACCGGCTCGACTCGCCGGAACCATTGCCGGACATGCAAAATCACCTGCCGGCTACGCCAGAACCACTTGGCGAACACTCGGGAATCACCTGCCGGGCATGGCGGAACCACCTCTCAGACATGCCGGAACCACATGCCAAGACACCGGAAGCACCTGCCGAGCACGCCAGAACCACCAGCTCGACTCGCCGGAACCACCTACCTGACATGCCAAAATCACCTGCCGGGTATGCCAGAGCCACTTGGTGGACACTCCGGAACCATCTGCCGGACATGCCAGAACCAGCTCTCAGACACACCAGAACCACGAGCCGGACACGCCGGAAGCACCTGCTGAGCATGCCTGAGCCACATGCTCGACTTGCAAAACACACCTGCCAGACACGCCAAAATCACCTGCCGGGTACGCCAGAACCACGTGGCGGACACTCCGGAATCACCTGTCGGGCATGCCGGAACCACCTCTCAGACGTGCCAGAACCTCGTGCCGGAAACGCCAGAACCACCTGCCGGACAGTCCGGAACCACCTGCCGGACTCGCCGGAACCACCGGCTCGACTCGCCGGAACCGCCGCCGGACATGCAAAATCACCAGCCGGCTCCGCCAGACCCACTTGGCGAACACTCCGGAATCACCTGCCGGGCATGCCGGAACCACATCTCAGACTTGCCAGAACCATGTTCCGGACACGCCGGTACCACCTGCCGAGTATGCCGGAACCAGCTGATCCACTCCCCAGAACCACCTACTTGACACGCCAAAATCAGCTGCCGGCTATGCAAGAACCACTCGGCAGACACTCCGGAATCACATGTCAGGCATTCCGGAACCACCTCTCAGAGGTGCCAGAACCACATGCCGGACACTCCGGAATCACCTGCCGGGCGTGCCGGAACCATCTCTCTGACGTGCCACAACACGTGCCGATGAGAGCAGAAGCACCTGCCGAGCTCGCCGGAACCACCTGCTGGACATGCAGGAACCACCTGCCTCACAGTCCAAAATCATATGCCGGCTACGCCAAAACCACTTGGTGGACACTCCAGAATCACCTTGCGGGCATGCCGGAACCACGTCATGGACAGACGGCAAACACCTGCCGGACCTGCCGCAATCACCTGCCGAGCACGCTGGAACCACCTCCTCGACTCAGCAGAGCCACTTGCCGGACACATCAGAAACACCTGCAGGGTACACCAGAACCACTTGGAGGACTCTCCGGGATCAACTGCCGGGCATGCAGGAACCACCTCTCAGACGTGCCAGAACCATGTGCCAGACACGCCGCAACCACCTGCCGAGTATGCCGGAACCACCTGCACCACTCCCCAGAACCACCTGCTGGACACGTCAAAATCCCCTGCCGGCTACGCCAGAACCACTCGGCAGACACTCCGGAATCACATGTCAGGCATTCCGGAACCACCTCTCAGAGGTGCCAGAACCACACGCCGGACACTCCGGAATCACCTGCCAGGCATGCCAGAACCATCTCTCAGATGTGCCAAAACCATGTTCTGGACACGCCGGTACCACCTGCCGAGCTCGCCTGAACCACCTGCTGGACACGCCAAAATCACCTGCCGGCTACGCCAGAACCACTCGGCAGACACTCCGGAATCACATGTCAGGCATTCCGGAACCACCTCTCAGAGGTGCCAGAACCACATGCCGGACACTCCGGAATCACCTGCCGGGCATGCCGGAACCATCTCTCAGACGTGCCAGAACCATGTTCCGGACACGCCGGTACCACCTGCCGAGCTAGCCGGGACGACCTGCTGGACACACCAAAAAAACCTGCCGGGTACGCCACAACCACTCGGCAGACACTCCGGAATCACCTGCCGGGCTTGCTGGAACCACCTGCCGGTCACGCCAACATTACCTGCCAGCTCCGCCAGAACCACTGGGCGGACGCTCCGGAAACACCTGTCGGGCCGGCCGGAACCACCTCTCAGACGTGTCAGAACCATGTGCCTGAGATGCCGGAACCACACCCCGAACAGTCCGAAACCACCTGCCAGACCCGCGTGAACCACCTGCCGAGCACACCGGAACCACCTGCTCGACTCGCAGGAACCACCTACCTGACACGCCAAAATCACCTGCCGGGTATGCCAGAACCACTTGGTGGACATTCCGGAATCATCTGCCGGACATGCCAGAACCAGCTCTCAGACGTGCCAAAACCATGTTCCGGACAGGCCGGTACCACCTGCCGAGCTCGCCGGAACCATCTGCTGGACACGCCAAAATCACCTGCCGGCTACGCCACAACCACTCGGCAGACACTCCAGAATCACCTGCCGGGCATGCCAGCACAACCTCTCCGAAGTGCCAGAAGCACGTGCCGGACAGGCCGGAACCATCACCCGGACAGACCGGAAGCACAGGAAACACTCGCCGGAACCACCTTCTTGACTCACTGGTCCCACCTGCCGGACACGCCAAAATCACCTGCCCGCTACACCAGAACCACTTGGCAGACAAGCCGGAATCACGTGAAGGGCATGCCGACACAACCTCTCAGACGTGCCAGAACCTCTTGCCGGACACCCCAGAACCACCTGCTGGACAGACGGGAACTTTCTGCCGGACACGCGGGAACCACCGGCTTTACTTGCCGGATCCATTGCCGGACATGCAAAATCACAAGCCGGCTACGCCAGAACCACGTGGCGAACACTCAGGAATCACCTGCCGGGCATGGCGGAACCACCTCTCAGACATGCCGGAACCACATGCCAATGACACCGGAACCACCTGCCGAGCACGCCAGAACCACCAGCTCGACTCGCCAAAACCACCTGCTGGACAAGCCAAAATCACCTGCCGGCTACACCACAACCATTTGGTGAACACTTCGGAATCACCTGCCGGGCTGGCTGGAACCACCTGCCGGTCACGCCAACATCACCTGCCAGCTATGCCAGAACCACTTGGCGAACACCATGGAAACACCTATCGGGCCGGCCGGAACCAGCTCTCAGACGTGCCAGAACCATGTGCCTGAGATGCCGGAACCACACCTCGAACACACCGAAACCACCTGCCAGACCCGCCTGAACCACCTGCCGAGCACGCCGGAACCACCTACTCGGCTCGCTGGAACCACCTACCTGACACGCCAAAATCACCTGCCGGGTATGCCAGAGCCACTTGGTGGACACTCCGGAATCATCTGCCGGACATGCCAGAACCAGCTCTCAGAAACACCAGAACCACGTGCCGGACACGCCGGAAGCACCTGCTGAGCATGCCTGAGCCACATGCTCGACTTGCAAAACACAACTGCCAGACACGCCAAAATCACCTGCCGGGTACGCCAGAACCACGTGGCGGACACTCTGGAATCACCTGTCGGGCATGCCAGAACCACCTCTCAGACGTGCCAGAACCTCGTGCCGGACACGCCAGAACCACCTACCGGACAGACCGGAACCACCTGCCGGACACGCCGGAACCACCGGCTCGAATCGCCGGAACCACCGCCGGACATGCAAAATCACCTGCCGGCTACGCCAGAACCACTTGGCGAACACTCCGGAATCACATGTCGGGCATGCCGGAACCACCTCTCAGACGTACCAGAACCACCTGCCGGAGAAGCTGGAAACACGTCCTGGACAGACTGGAAGCACGTGACGGCCATGCCTGAACCACCTGCCGAGCACGGCGGAACCACCTGCCGGACACGCCAAAATCACCTGCGGGCTACGCCAGAACCACTTGGACGACTCTCCGAAATGACCTGCCGGGCATGTTGGAACCACCTCTCAGACGTGCCAGAAGCACGTGGCGGACAGTTCGGAATCACCTGCCGGGCTTGCTGGAACCACCTGCCGGTCATGCCAAAATCACCTGCCAACTACGCCAGTACCACTTGGCGGACATTGTGGAAACACCTGTCGGGCCGGCCGGAACCACATCTCAGACGTGCCAGAACCATGTGCATGTGATGCTGGAACCACACCCCGAACAGACGGAAAACACCTGCCAGACACGTCTGAACAACCTGGCGAGCACGCCGGAGCCACCTGCTCGACTAGCCAGAACCTCTTACCTGACATGCACAAATCACCAGCCGGGTATGCCAGAACCACTTGGCGGACACTCCGGAATCATCTGCCGGACATGCCGGAACCAGCTCTCAGACACACCAGAACCACGTGCCGGAGACGCCGGAAGCACCTGCCGAGCATGCCGGAGCCACCTGCTCGACTCGCCAGAAACACCTGCCGGACATGCCAAAATCACCTGCCGGGTACGCCAGAACCACCTGGCGGACACTCCGAAATCACCTGTCGCGCATGCCGGAACCACCTATCAGACGTGCCGGAAGCACGTGCCGGACACGCCGGAATCACCTACCGGACAGACGGGAACCACCTGCCGAGCACGCCGGAGCCACCTGTTCGACTCGCTGGAACCACCTGCCGGACAGGCCAATATCAACTGCTGGCTATGCCAGAACCACCTAGGGGACGGTCCGGAATCACCTGCCAGCCATGGCGGAACCACCTCTCAGACGTACAAGAACCACCTGCCAGAGAAGCTGGAAACACGTCCTGGACAGTCTGGAACCACCTGCCGGCCAAGCCTGAACCACCTGCCAAGCACAACGGAACAACCTGCCAGACACGCCAAAATCACCTGCGTGTTATGCCAGAACCACTTGGAGGACTCTCTGGGATGACCTGCCGGGCATGCCAGAACCACCTCTCAGAAGTGCCGCATCCATGTGGCGGACAGTCCGGAATCACCTGTTGGGCGTGCGCAACCACCTCTGAGACGTAGCAGAACCACATGCCGTGCAGGTTGGAACCACCTACAGGACAGACCGGAATCACCTTTCAGTCATGCCGGAACCACCTGTCAGATGTGCCAGAAACACGTGCCGGAGACGCCGGAAGCACCTGCCAAGCACGTTGGAACCACCTGCTCAACTCGCCTGAACCACCTGCCGGACATGCCAAAATCACCTGCCGACTATGCCAGAACCACTTGGCGAACACTCCGGAATCACTTGCCGGGCATGCAGGAACCACCTCTCAGACATGCCAGAACCCCGTGCCAATGACGCTGGAAGCACCGGCCGAGCACACCGGAACCACCTGCTCGACTCGCCAGAACCACCTGCCGATCACGCAAAAATCACCTGCCGGCTACGCCACAACCAGTTGGTGAACACTTTGGAATCACCTGCCAGTCTTGCTGGAACCACCTGCCAGTCATGCCAAAATCACCTGCCAACTACGCCAGAACCGCTTGGCGGACACTGCGGAAACACCTGTCGGGCCGGCTGCAACCACATCTCAGACGTGCCAGAAACGTGTTCATGAGATGCTGGAACCACACCCCGAACAGACGGATACCACCTGCCAGAACCGCCTGAACCACCTGCTGAGCACGCCGGAACCACCTGCTCGACTCACCAGTGCCACCTCCCTGACACGCCAAAATTACCTGCTAGGTATGCCAGAACCACTTGGCGGACACTCCGGAATCATCTGCCAGACATGCCGGAACCAGCTCTCAGACACACCAGAACCAAGTGCCGGAGACGCCGGAAGCACGTGCCGAGCATGCCGGAGCCACCTACTCGACTCGCCAGAAACACCTGCCGGACACGCCAAAATCACCTGCCGGGTATGCCAGAACCACCTGGCGGACACTACGGAATCACCTGCCGCGCATGCCGGAACCACCTCTCAGACGTGCCGGAAGCACGTGCCGGACACGCCGGAAACACCTACCGGACAGACCGGAACCACCTGCCAAGAACGCCGGAGCCACCTGTTCGACTCGCTGGAACCACCTGCCGGACAGGCCAATATCAACTGCTGGCTATGCCAGAACCTCCTGGGCTACCGTCCGGGATCACCTGCCAACCATGGCGGAACCACCTCTCAGACGTACCAGAACCACCTGCCGGAGAAGCTGGAAACACGTCCTGGACAGACTGGAACCACGTGACGGCCATGCCTGAACCACCTGCCGAGCACGGCGGAACCACCTGCCGGACACACCAAAATCACCTGCGGGCTACGCCAGAACCACTTGGACGACTCTCCGAAATGACCTGCCGGGCATGTTGGAACCACCTCTCAGACGTGCCAGAAGCACGTGGCGGACTGTCCGGAATCACCTGTTGGGCATACGCAACCACCTCGGAGACGTACCAGAACCACGTGCCGTGCACGCCGGAACCACCTACCGGACAGACCGGAATCAACTTCTGGGCATGCCGGAACCACCAGTCAGATGTGCCAGAAACACGTGCCGGAGACGCCGGAAGCACCTGCCGAGCACGTCGCAACCACCTGCTCAACTCGCCTGAACCACCTGCCGGACATGCCAAAATCACCTGCCGACTATGCCAGAACCACTTGGCGAACACTCCCGAATCACTTGCCGGGCATGCAGGAACCACCTCTCAGACATGCCAGAACCCCGTGCCAATGACCGCGGAAGCACCAGCCGAGCACGCCGGAACCACCTGCTCGACTCGCCAGAACCACCTGCCGATCACGCAAAAATCACCTGCCGGCTACGCCACAACCAGTTGGTGAACACTTTGGAATCACCTGCCAGGCTTGCTGGAACCACCTGCCAGTCATGCCAAAATCACCTGCCAACTACGCCAGAACCGCTTGGCGGACACTGCGGAAACACCTGTCGGGCCGGCTGGAACCACATCTCAGACGTGCCAGAGACGTGTTGATGAGATGCTGGAACCACACCCCGAACAGACGGATACCACCTGCCAGAACCGCCTGAACCACCTGCTGAGCACGCCGGAACCACCTGCTCGACTCACCGGTACCACGTCTCTGACACGCCAAAATCACCTGCTGGGTATGCCAGAACCACTTGGCGGACACTCCGGAATCATCTGCCGGACATGCCGGAACCAGCTCTGAGACGTGCCAGAACCATGTGGCGGACAGTCCGGAATCACCTGTTGGGCATGCGCAACCACCTCTGAGACGTACCAGAACCACATGCCGTGCAGGCTGGAACCACCTAACGGACAGACCGGAATCACCTTTCGGGCATGCCGGAACCACCTGTCAGATGTGCCAGAAACACGTGCCGGAGACGCCGGAAGCACCTGCCAAGCACGTTGGAACCACCTGCTCAACTCGCCTGAACCACCTGCCGGACATGCCAAAATCACCTGCCGGGTATGCCAGAACCACCTGGCGGACACTACGGAATCACCTGCCGCGCATGCCGGAACCACCTCTCAGACGTGCCGGAAGCACGTGCCAGACACGCCGGAAACACCTACCGGACAGACCGGAACCACCTGCCATGAACGCCGGAGCCACCTGTTCGACTCGCTGGAACCACCTGCCGGACAGGCCAATATCAACTGCTGGCTATGCCAGAACCACCTGGCGGACAGTCCGGAATCAGCTGCCAGCCATGGCGAAACCACCTCTCAGACGTACCAGAACCACCTTCCGGAGAACCTGGAAACACGTCCTGGACAGTCTGGAACCACCTGCCGGCCGAGCCTGAACCACCTGCCAAGCACAACGGAACAACCTGCCAGACACGCCAAAATCACCTGCGTGTTATGCCAGAACCACTTGGAGGACTCTCTGGGATGACCTGCCGGGCATGCCGGAACCACCTCTCAGACGTGCCAGAACCATGTGGCGGACAGTCCGGAATCACCTGTTGGGCATGCGCAACCACCTCTGAGACGTACCAGAACCACATGCCGTGCAGGCTGGAACCACCTACAGGACAGACCGGAATCACCTTTCGGGCATGCCGGAACCACCTGTCAGATGTGCCAGAAACACGTGCCGGAGACGCCGGAAGCACCTGCCAAGCATGTTGGAACCACCTGCTCAAATCGCCTGAACCACCTGCCGGACATGCCAAAATCACCTGCCGACTATGCCAGAACCACTTGGCGAACACTCCGGAATCACTTGCCGGGCATGCAGGAACCACCTCTCAGACATGCCAGAACCCCGTGCCAATGACCCCGGAAGCACCAGCCGAGCACGCCGGAACCACCTGCTCGTCTCGCCAGAACCACCTGTCGATCACGCAAAAATCACCTGCCGGCTACGCCACAACCAGTTGGTGAACACTTTGGAATCACCTGCCAGGCTTGCTGGAACCACCTGCGAGTCATTCCAAAATCACCTGCCAACTACGCCAGAACCGCTTGGCGGACACTGCGGAAAGACCTGTCGGGCCGGCTGGAACCACATCTCAGACGTGCCAGAAACGTGTTCATGAGATGCTGGAACCACACCCCGAACAGACGGATACCACCTGCCAGAACCGCCTGAACCACCTGCTGAGCACGCCGGAACCACCTGCTCGACTCACCGGTACCACCTCCCTGACACGCCAAAATCACCTGCTGGGTATGCCAGAACCACTTGGAGGACACTCCGGAATCATCTGCCGGACATGCCGGAACCAGCTCTCAGACACACCAGAACCAAGTGCCGGAGACGCCGGAAGCACCTGCCGAGCATGCCGGAGCCACCTGCTCGACTCGCCAGAAACACCTGCCGAACACGCCAAAATCACCTGCCGGGTATGCCAGAACCACCTGGCGGACACTACGGAATCACCTGCCGCGCATGCCGGAACCACCTCTCAGACGTGCCGGAAGCACGTGCCAGACACGCCGGAAACACCTACCGGACAGACCGGAACCACCTGCCAAGAACGCCGGAGCCACCTGTTCGACTCGCTGGAACCACCTGCCGGACAGGCCAATATCAACTGCTGGCTATGCCAGAACCAACTGGGGGACAGTCCGGGATCACCTGCCAGCCATGGCGGAACCACCTCTCAGACGTACCAGAACCACCTGCCGGAGAAGCTGGAAACACGTCCTGGACAGACTGGAACCACGTGACGGCCATGCCTGAACCACCTGCCGAGCACGGCGGAACCACCTGCCGGACACGCCAAAATCACCTGCGGGCTAGGCCAGAACCACTTGGCCGACTCTCCGAAATGACCTGCCGGGCATGATGGAACCACCTCTCAGACGTGCCAGAAGCACGTGGCGGACAGTCCGGAATCACCTGTTGGGCATACGCAACCACCTCTGACACGTACCAGAACCACGTGCCGTGCACACCGGAACCACCTACCGGACAGACCGGAATCAACTCTTGGGCATGCCGGAACCACCAGTCAGATGTGCCAGAAACACGTGCCGGAGACGCCGGAAGCACCTGCCGAGCACGTCGCAACCACCTGCTCAACTCGCCTGAACCACCTGCCGGACACGGGAAAATCACCTGCCCGCTACACCAGCAACACTTCGGGGACAAGCCGGAATCACGTGAGGGGCATGCCGGCACAGCCTCTCAGACTGAACCTCGTGCCGGACACCACAGAACCACCTGCCGGACAGACCGGAACCACCTGCTGGACACGCCGGAACCACCGGCTCGACCCGCCGGAACGACCGCTGGACATGCAAAATCACCTGCCGGCTACGCCGCAAACACTTGGCGAACACTCCGGAATCACCTGCCGGGCATGCCGGAACCACCTCTCAGATATGCCAGAACCACGTGCCAATGACCCCGGAAGCACCTGCCGAGCACGCCGGAACCACCTGCTCGACTCGCCAGAACCACCTGCCGGACACGCAAAGATCACCTGCCGGCTACGTCACAACCAGTTGGGGAACACTTCGGAATCACCTGCCGGTCTTGCTGGAACCACCTGCCGGTCATGCCAAAATCACCTGCCAACTACGCCAGTACCACTTGGCGGACACTGTGGAAACACCTGTCGGGCCGGCCGGAACCACATCACAGACGTGCCAGATCCATGAGCATGAGATGCTGGAGCCACACCCCGAACAGACGGAAAACACCTGCCGGACCCGTCTGAACAACCTGCCGAGCACGCCGGAGCCACCTGCTCGACTCGCCGGAACCACCTACCTGACATGCCCAAATCACCAGCCGGGTATGCCAGAACCACTTGGCATACACTCCGGAATCATCTGCCGGACATGCCGGAACCAGCTCTCAGACACACCAGAACCACGTACCGGAGATGCCGGAAGCACCTGCCGAGCATGCCGGAGCCACCTGCTCGACTCGCCAGAAACACCTGCCGGACACGCCAAAATCACCTGCCGGGTACGCCAGAACCACCTGGCGGACACTCCGAAATCACCTGTCGCGCATGCCGGAACCACCTCTCAGACGTGCCGGAAGCACGTGCCGGACACGCCGGAATCACCTACCAGACAGACCGGAACCACCTGCCGAGCACGCCGGAGCCACGTGTTCGACTCGCTGGAACCACCTGCCGGACAGGCCAATATCAACTGCTGGCTATGCCAGAACCACCTGGGGGACAGTCCGGAATCACCTGTCAGCCATGGCAGAACCACCTCTCAGACGTACCAGAACCACCTGCCGGAGAAGCTGGAAACACGTCCTGGACAGACTGGAACCACGTGACGGCCATGCCTGAACCACCTGCCGAGCACGGCGGAACCACCTGCCGGACACGCCAAAATCACCTGCGGGCTACGCCAGAACCACTTGGACGACTCTCCGAAATGACCTGCCGGGCATGTTGGAACCACCTCTCAGACGTGCCAGAACCATGTGGCGGACAGTCCGGAATCTCGTGTTGGGCATGCGCAACCACCTCTGAGATGTACCAGAACCACATGCCGTGCAGGCTGGAACCACCTACCGGACAGACAGGAATCACATTTCGGGCATGCCGGAACCACCTGTCAGATGTGCCAGAAACACGTGCCGGAGACGCTGGAATCACCTGCCAAGCACGTTGGAACCACCTGCTCAACTCGCCTGAACCACCTGCCGGACATGCCATAATCACCTGCCGACTATGCCAGAACCACTTGGCGAACACTCCGGAATCACTTGCCGGGCATGCAGGAACCACCTCTCAGACATGCCAGAACCCCGTGCCAATGACCCCGGAAGCACCAGCCGAGCACGCCGGAACCACCTGCTCGACTCACCAGAACCACCTGCCGATCACGCAAAAATCACCTGCCGGCTACGCCACAACCAGTTGGTGAACACTTTGGAATCACCTGCCAGGCTTGCTGGAACCACCTGCCAGTCATGCCAAAATCACCTGCCAACTACGCCAGAACCGCTTGGCGGACACTGCGGAAACACCTGTCGGGCCGGCTGGAACCACATCTCAGACGTGCCAGAAACGTGTTCATGAGATGATGGAACCACATCCCGAACAGACGGATACCACCTGCCAGAACCGCCTGAACCACCTGCTGAGCACGCCGGAACCACCTGCTCGACTCACCGGTACCACCTCCCTGACACGCCAAAATCAACGGCTGGGAATGCCAGAACCACTCGGCGGACACTCTGGAACCATCTGCCGGACATGCCGGAACCAGCTCTCAGACACACCAGAACCAAGTGCCGGAGACGCCGGAAGCACCTGCTGAGCATGCCGGAGCCACCTGCTCGACTCGCCAGAAACACCTGCCGGACACGCCAAAATCACCTGCGGGCTACGACAGAACCACTTGGACGACTCTCCGAAATGACCTGCCGGGCATGTTGGAACCACCTCTCAGACGTGCCAGAAGCACGTGGCGGACAGTCCGGAATCACCTGTTGGGCATACGCAACCACCTCTGACACGTACCAGAACCACGTGCCGTGCACGCCGGAACCACCTACCGGACAGACCGGGATCAACTTTTGGGCATGCCGGAACCACCAGTCAGATGTGCCAGAAACACGTGCCGGAGACGCCGGAAGCACCTGCCGAGCACGTCGCAACCACCTGCTCAACTCGCCTGAACCACCTGCCGGACACGCCAAAATCACCTGCCCGCTACACCAGCACCACTTCGGGGAGAAGCCGGAATCACGTGAGAGGCATGCCGGCACAGCCTCTCAGACTGAACCTCGTGCCGGACACCACAGAACCACCTGCCAGACAGACCGGAACCACCTGCCGGACACGCCGGAACCACCGGCTCAACCCGCCGGAATGACCGCTGGACATGCAAAATCACCTGCCGGCTACGCCAGAAACACTTGGCGAAGACTCCGGAATCACCTGCCGGGCATGCCGGAACCACCTCTCAGATATGCCAGAACCACGTGCCAATGACCCCGGAAGCACCTGACGAGCACGCCGGAACCACCTGCTCGACTCGCCAGAACCACCTGCCGGACACGCAGAAATCACCTGCCGGCTACGCCACAACCAGTTGGGGAACACTTCGGAATCACCTGCCGGGCTTGCTGGAACCACCTGCCGGTCATGCCAAAATCACCTGCCAACTACGCCAGTACCACTTGGCGGACACTGTGGAAACAACTGTCGGGCCGGCCGGAACCACATCTCAGACGTGCCAGAACCATGTGCATGAGATGGTGGAACCACACCCCGAACAGACGGAAAACACCTGCCAGACCCGTCTGAACAACCTGCCGAGCACGCCGGAGCCACCTCCTAGACTCGCCGGAACCACCTACCTGACATGCCCAAATCACCATCCGGGTATGCCAGAACCACTTGGCGGACACTCCGGAATCATCTGCCGGACATGCCGGAACCAGCTCTCAGACACACCAGAACCACGTGCCGGAGACGCCGGAAGCACCTGCCGAGCATGCCGGAGCCACCTGCTCGACTCGCCAGAAACACCTGCCGGACCCGCCAAAATCACCTGCTGGGTACGCCAGAACCACCTGGCGGACACTCCGAAATCACCTGTCGCGCATGCTGGAACCACCTCTCAGACGTGCCGGAAGCACGTGCCGGACACGCCGGAATCACCTACCGGACAGACCGGAACCACCTGCCGAGCACGCCGGAGCCACCTGTTCGACTCGCTGGAACCACCTGCCGGACAGGCCAATATCAACTGCTGGCTATGCCAGAACCACCGGGGGGACGGTCCGGAATCACCTGCCAGCCATGGCGGAACCACCTCTCAGACATACCAGAACCACCTGCCGGAGAAGCTGGAAACACGTCCTGGACAGTCTGGAACCACCTGCCGGCCAAGCCTGAACCACCTGCCAAGCACAACGGAACAACCTGCCAGACACGCCCAAATCACCTGCGTGTTATGCCAGAACCACTTGGAGGACTCTCTGGGATGACCTGCCGGGCATGCCGGAACCACCTCTCAGACGTGCCAGAACCATGTGGCGGACAGTCCGGAATCACCTGTTGGGCATCCGCAACCAACTCTGAGACGTACCAGAACCACATGCCGTGCAGGCTGGAACCACCTACCGGACAGACCGGAATCACCTTTCGGGCATGCCGGAACCCCCTGTCAGATGTGCCAGAAACACGTGCCGGAGACGCCGGAAGCACCTGCCAAGCACATTGGAACCACCTGCTCAACTCGCCAGAACCACCTGCCAGACACGCCAAAATCACCTGCCCGCTACACCAGCACCACTTCGGGGACAAGCCGGAATCACGTGAGGGGCAGGCCGGCACAGCCTCTCAGACTGAACCTCGTGCCGGACACCACAGAACCACCTGCCGGACAGACCGGAACCACCTGCCGGACACGCCGGAACCACCGGCTCGACCCGCCGGAACGACCGCTGGACATGCAAAATCACCTGCCGGCTACGCCGGAAACGCTTGGCGAACACTCCGGAATCATCTGCCGGTCATGCCGGAACCACCTCTCAGATATGACAGAAGCACGTGCCAATGACCCCGGAAGCACCTGCCGAGCACGCCGCAACCACCTGCTCGACTCGCCAGAACCACCTGCCGATCACGCAAAAATCACCTGCCGGCTACGCCACAACCAGTTGGTGAACACTTCGGAATCACCTGCCGGGCTTGCTGGAACCACCTGCCAGTCATGCCAAAATCACCTGCCAACTACGCCAGAACCGCTTGGCGGACACTGCGGAAACACCTGTCGGGCCGGCTGGAACCACATCTCAGACGTGCCAGAAACGTGTTCATGAGATGCTGGAACCACACCCCGAACAGACGGATACCACCTGCCAGAACCTCCTGAACCACCTGCTGAGCACGCCGGAACCACCTGCTCGACTCACCGGTACCACCTCCCTGACACGCCAAAATCACCTGCTGGGTATGCCAGAACCACTTGGCGGACACTCCGGAATCATCTGCCGGACATGCCGGAACCAGCTCTCAGACACACTAGAACCAAGTGCCGGAGACTCCGGAAGCACCTGCCGAGCATGCCGGAGCCACCTAATCGACTCGCCAGAAACACCTGACGCACACGCCAAAATCACCTGCAGGATATGCCACAACCACCTGGCGGACACTACGGAATCACCTGCCACGCATGCCGGAACCACCTCTCAGACGTGCCGGAAGCACGTGCCAGACACGCCGGAAACACCTACCGGACAGACCGGAACCACCTGCCAAGAACGCCGGAGCCACCTGTTCGACTCGCTGGAACCACCTGCCGGACAGGCCAATATCAACTGCTGGCTATGCCAGAACCACCTGGTGGACAGTCCGGAATCACCTGTCAGCCATGGCGGAACCACCTCTCAGACGTACCAGAACCACCTGCCGGAGAAGCTGGAAACACGTCCTGGACAGACTGGAACCACGTGACGGCCATGCCTGAACCACCTGCCGAGCACGGCGGAACCACCTGTCGGACACACCAAAATAACCTGCGGGCTACGCCAGAACCACTTGGACGACTCTCCGAAATGACCTGCCGGGCATGTTGGAACCACCTCTCAGACGTGCCAGAAGCACATGCGGGAGACGCTGGAATCACCTGCCAAGCACGTTGGAACCACCTGCTCAACTCGCCTGAACCACCTGCCGGACATGCCAAAATCACCTGCCGACTATGCCAGAACCACTTGGCGAACACTCCGGAATCACTTGCCGGGCATGCAGGAACCACCTCTCAGACATGCCAGAACCCCGTGCCAATGACCCCGGAAGCACCAGCCGAGCACGCCGGAACCACCTGCTCGACTCACCAGAACCACCTGCCGATCACGCAAAAATCACCTGCCGGCTACGCCACAACCAGTTGGTGAACACTTTGGAATCACCTGCCAGGCTTGCTGGAACCACCTGCCAGTCATGCCAAAATCACCTGCCAACTACGCCAGAACCGCTTGGCGGACACTGCGGAAACACCTGTCGGGCCGGCTGGAACCACATCTCAGACGTGCCAGAAACGTGTTCATGAGATGATGGAACCACATCCCGAACAGACGGATACCACCTGCCAGAACCGCCTGAACCACCTGCTGAGCACGCCGGAACCACCAGCTCGACTCACCGGTACCACCTCCCTGACACGCCAAAATCAACGGCTGGGAATGCCAGAACCACTCGGCGGACACTCTGGAACCATCTGCCGGACATGCCGGAACCAGCTCTCAGACACACCAGAACCAAGTGCCGGAGACGCCGGAAGCACCTGCTGAGCATGCCGGAGCCACCTGCTCGACTCGCCAGAAACACCTGCCGGACACGCCAAAATCACCTGCGGGCTACGACAGAACCACTTGGACGACTCTCCGAAATGACCTGCCGGGCATGTTGGAACCATCTCTCAGACGTGCCAGAAGCACGTGGCGGACAGTCCGGAATCACCTGTTGGGCATACGCAACCACCTCTGACACGTACCAGAACCATGTGCCGTGCACGCCGGAACCACCTACCGGACAGACCGGGATCAACTTTTGGGCATGCCGGAACCACCAGTCAGATGTGCCAGAAACACGTGCCGGAGACGCCGGAAGCACCTGCCGAGCACGTCGCAACCACCTGCTCAACTCGCCTGAACCACCTGCCGGACACGCCAAAATCACCTGCCCGCTACACCAGCACCACTTCGGGGACAAGCCGGAATCACGTGAGGGGCATGCCGGCACAGCCTCTCAGAGTGAACCTCGTGCCGGACACCACAGAACCACCTGCCGGACAGACCGGAACCACCTGCCGGACACGCCGGAACCACCGGCTCTACGCGCCGGAACGACCGCTGGACATGCAAAATCACCTGCCGGCTACGCCGGAAACACTTGGCGAAGACTCCGGAATCACCTGCCGGGCATGCCGGAACCACCTCTCAGATATGCCAGAACCACGTGCCAATGACCCCGGAAGCACCTGACGAGCACGCCGGAACCACCTGCTCGACTCGCCAGAACCACCTGCCGGACACGCAGAAATCACCTGCCGGCTACGCCACAACCAGTTGGGGAACACTTCGGAATCACCTGCCGGGCTTGCTAGAACCACCTGCCGGTCATGCCAAAATCACCTGCCAACTACGCCAGTACCACTTGGCGGACACTGTGGAAACAACTGTCGGGCCGGCCGGAACCACATCTCAGACGTGCCAGAACCATGTGCATGAGATGCTGGAACCACACCCCGAACAGACGGAAAACACCTGCCAGACCCGTCTGAACAACCTGCCGAGCACGCCGGAGCCACCTGCTCGACTCGCCGGAACCACCTACCTGACATGCCCAAATCACCATCCGGGTATGCCAGAACCACTTGGCGGACACTCCGGAATCATCTGCCGGACATGCCGGAACCAGCTCTCAGACACACCAGAACCACGTGCCGGAGACGCCGGAAGCACCTGCCGAGCATGCCGGAGCCACCTGCTCGACTCGCCAGAAACACCTGCCGGACACGCCAAAATCACCTGCTGGGTACGCCAGAACCACCTGGCGGACACTCCGAAATCACGTGTCGCGCATGCCGGAACCACCTCTCAGACGTGCCGGAAGCACGTGCCGGACACGCCGGAATCACCTACCGGACAGACCGGAACCACCTGCCGAGCACGCCGGAGCCACCTGTTCGACTCGCTGGAACCACCTGCCGGACAGGCCAATATCAACTGCTGGCTATGCCAGAACCACCGGGGTGGACGGTCCGGAATCACCTGCCAGCCATGGCGGAACCACCTCTCAGACGTACCAGAACCACCTGCCGGAGAAGCTGGAAACACGTCCTGGACAGTCTGGAACCACCTGCCGGCCAAGCCTGAACCACCTGCCAAGCACAACGGAACAACCTGCCAGACACGCCAAAATCACCTGCGTGTTATGCCAGAACCACTTGGAGGACTCTCTGGGATGACCTGCCGGGCATGCCGGAACCACCTCTCAGACGTGCCAGAACCATGTGGCGGACAGTCCGGAATCACCTGTTGGGCATCCGCAACCAACTCTGAGACGTACCAGAACCACATGCCGTGCAGGCTGGAACCACCTACCGGACAGACCGGAATCACCTTTCGGGCATGCCGGAACCACCTGTCAGATGTGCCAGAAACACGTGCCGGAGACGCCGGAAGCACCTGCCAAGCACGTTGGAACCACCTGCTCAACTCGCCTGAACCACCTGCCGGACATGCCAAAATCACCTGCCGACTATCCCAGAACCACTTGGCGAACACTCCGGAATCACTTGCCGGGCATGCAGGAACCACCTCTCAGACATGCCAGAACCCCGTGCCAATGACCCCGGAAGCACCAGCCGAGCACGCCGGAACCACCTGCTCGACTCGCCAGAACCACCTGCCGATCACGCAAAAATCACCTGCCGGCTACGCCACAACCTGTTGGTGAACACTTTGGAATCACCTGCCAGGCTTGCTGGAACCACCTGCCAGTCATGCCAAAATCACCTGCCAACTACGCCAGAACCGCTTGGCGGACACTGCGGAAACACCTGTCGGGCCGGCTGGAACCACATCTCAGACGTGCCAGAAACGTGTTCATGAGATGATGGAACCACATCCCGAACAGACGGATACCACCTGCCAGAACCGCCTGAACCACCTGCTGAACACGCCGGAACCACCTGCTCGACTCACCGGTACCACCTCCCTGACACGCCAAAATCACCGGCTGGGAATGCCAGAACCACTCGGCGGACACTCTGGAACCATCTGCCGGACATGCCGGAACCAGCTCTCAGACACACCAGAACCAAGTGCCGGAGACGCCGGAAGCACCTGCTGAGCATGCCGGAGCCACCTGCTCGACTCGCCAGAACCACCTGCCAGACACGCCAAAATCACCTGCCCGCTACACCAGCACCACTTCGGGGACAAGCCGGAATCACGTGAGGGGCAGGCCGGCACAGCCTCTCAGACTGAACCTCGTGCCGGACACCACAGAACCACCTGCCGGACAGACCGGAACCACCTGCCGGACACGCCGGAACCACCAGCTCGACCCGCCGGAACGACCGCTGGACATGCAAAATCACCTGCCGGCTACGCCGGAAACACTTGGCGAACACTCCGGAATCACCTGCCGGTCATGCCGGAACCACCTCTCAGATATGACAGAAGCACGTGCCAATGACCCCGGAAGCACCTGCCGAGCACGCCGCAACCACCTGCTCGACTCGCCAGAACCACCTGCCGATCACGCAAAAATCACCTGCCGGCTACGCCACAACCAGTTGGTGAACACTTCGGAATCACCTGCCGGGCTTTCTGGAACCACCTGCCAGTCATGCCAAAATCACCTGCCAACTACGCCAGAACCGCTTGGCGGACACTGCGGAAACACCTGTCGGGCCGGCTGGAACCACATCTCAGACGTGCCAGAAACGTGTTCATGAGATGCTGGAACCACACCCCGAACAGACGGATACCACCTGCCAGAACCTCCTGAACCACCTGCTGAGCACGCCGGAACCACCTGCTCGACTCACCGGTACCACCTCCCTGACACGCCAAAATCACCTGCTGGGTATGCCAGAACCACTTGGCGGACACTCCGGAATCATCTGCCGGACATGCCGGAACCAGCTCTCAGACACACTAGAACCAAGTGCCGGAGACTCCGGAAGCACCTGCCGAGCATGCCGGAGCCACCTAATCGACTCGCCAGAAACACCTGCCGGACACGCCAAAATCACCTGCAGGATATGCCAGAACCACCTGGCGGACACTACGGAATCACCTGCCACGCATGCCGGAACCACCTCTCAGACGTGCCGGAAGCACGCGCCAGACACGCCGGAAACACCTACCGGACAGACCGGAACCACCTGCCAAGAACGCCGGAGCCACCTGTTTGACTCGCTGGAACCACCTGCCGGACAGGCCAATATCAACTGCTGGCTATGCCAGAACCACCTGGTGGACAGTCCGGAATCACCTGTCAGCCATGGCAGAACCACCTCTCAGACGTACCAGAACCACCTGCCGGAGAAGCTGGAAACACGTCCTGGACAGACTGGAACCACGTGACGGCCATGCCTGAACCACCTGCCGAGCACGGCGGAACCACCTGTCGGACACGCCAAAATCACCTGCGGGCTACGCCAGAACCACTTGGACGACTCTCCGAAATGACCTGCCGGGCATGTTGGAACCACCTCTCAGACGTGCCAGAAGCACGTGGCGGACTGTCAGGAATCACCTGTTGGGCATACGCAACCACCTCTGACACGTACCAGAACCACGTGCCGTGCACGCCGGAACCACCTACCGGACAGACCGGAATCAACTTTTGGGCATGCCGGAACCACCAGTCATATGTGCCAGAAACACGTGCCGGAGACGCCGGAAGCACCTGCCGAGCACGTCGCAACCACCTGCTCAACTCGCCTGAACCACCTGCCGGACACGCCAAAATCACCTGCCCGCTACACCAGCACCACTTCGGGGACAAGCCGGAATCACGTGAGGGACATGCCGGCACAGCCTCTCAGACTGAACCTCGTGCCGGACACCACAGAACCACCTGCCGGACAGACCGGAACCACCTGCCGGACACGCCGGAACCACCGGCTCGACCCACCGGAACGACCGCTGGACATGCAAAATCACCTGCCAGCTACACCGGAAACACTTGGGGAACACTCCGGAATCACCTGCCGGGCATGCCGGAACCACCTCTCAGATATGCCAGAACCACGTGCCAATGACCCCGGAAGCACCTGCCGAGCACGCCGGAACCACCTGCTCGACTCGCCAGAACCACCTGCCGGAAACGCAGAAATCACCTGCCGACTACGCCAGAACCACTTGGCGAACACTCCGGAATCACCTGCTGGGCATGCCGGAACCACCTCTCAGATATGCCAGAACCACGTGCCAATGACCCCGGAAGCACCTGACGAGCACGCCGGAACCACCTGCTCGACTCGCCAGAACCACCTGCCGGACACGCAGAAATCACCTGCCGGCTACGCCACAACCAGTTGGGGAACACTTCGGAATCACCTGCCGGGCTTGCTGGAACCACCTGCCGGTCATGCCAAAATCACCTGCCAACTACGCCAGTACCACTTGGCGGACACTGAGGAAACACCTGTCGGGCCGGCCGGAACCACATCTCAGACGTGCCAGAACCATGTGCATGAGATGCTGGAACCACACCCCGAACAGACGGAAAACACCTGCCAGACCCGTCTGAACAACCTGCCGAGCACGCCGGAGCCACCTCCTCGACTCGCCGGAACCACCTACCTGACATGCCCAAATCACCATCCGGGTATGCCAGAACCACTTGGCGGACACTCCGGAATCATCTGCCGGACATGCCGGAACCAGCTCTCAGACACACCAGAACCACGTGCCGGAGACGCCGGAAGCACCTGCCGAGAATGCCGGAGCCACCTGCTCGACTCGCCAGAAACACCTGCCGGACACGCCAAAATCACCTGCTGGGTACGCCAGAACCACCTGGCGGACACTCCGAAATCACCTGTCGCGCATGCCGGAACCACCTCTCAGACGTGCCGGAAGCACGCGCCGGACACGCCGGAATCACCTACCGGACAGACCGGAACCACCTGCCGAGCACGCCGGAGCCACCTGTTCGACTCGCTGGAACCACCTGCCGGACAGGCCAATATCAACTGCTGGCTATGCCAGAACCACCGGGGGGACGGTCCGGAATCACCTGCCAGCCATGGCGGAACCACCTCTCAGACGTACCAGAACCACCTGCCGGAGAATCTGGAAACACGTCCTGGACAGTCTGGAACCACCTGCCGGCCAAGCCTGAACCGCCTGCCAAGCACAACGGAACAACCTGCCAGACACGCCAAAATCACCTGCGTGTTATGCCAGAACCACTTGGAGGACTCTCTGGGATGACCTGCCGGGCATGCCGGAACCACCTCTCAGACGTGCCAGAACCATGTGGCGGACAGTCCGGAATCACCTGTTGGGCATGCGCAACCACCTCTGAGACGTACCAGAACCACATGCCGTGCAGGCTGGAACCACCTACCGGACAGACCGGAATCACAATTCGGGCATGCCGGAACCACCTGTCAGATGTGCCAGAAACACGTGCCGGAGAAGCCGGAAGCACCTGCCAAGCACGTTGGAACCACCTGCTCAACTCGCCTGAAACACCTGCCGGACATGCCAAAATCACCTGCCCGCTACACCAGCACCACTTCGGGGACAAGCCGGAATCACGTGAGGGGCATGCCGGCACAGCCTCTCAGACTGAACCTCATGCCGGACACCACAGAACCACCTGCCGGACAGACCGGAACCACCTGCCGGACACGCCGGAACCACCGGCTCGACCCGCTGGAACGACCGCTGGACATGCAAAATCACCTGCCGGCTACGCCGGAAACACTTGGCGAACACTCCGGAATCATGTGCCGGGCATGCCGGAACCACCTCTCACATATGCCAGAACCACGTGCCAATGACCCCGGAAGCACCTGCCGAGCACGCCGGAACCACCTGCTCGACTCGCCAGAACCACCTGCCGATCACGCAAAAATCACCTGCCGGCTACGCCACAACCAGTTGGTGAACACTTCGGAATCACCTGCCGGGCTTTCTGGAACCACCTGCCAGTCATGCCAAAATCACCTGCCAACTACGCCAGAACCGCTTGGCGGACACTGCGGAAACACCTGTCGGGCCGGCTGGAACCACATCTCAGACGTGCCAGAAACGTGTTCATGAGATGCTGGAACCACACCCCGAACAGACGGATACCACCTGCCAGAACCTCCTGAACCACCTGCTGAGCACGCCGGAACCACCTGCTCGACTCACCGGTACCACCTCCCTGACACGCCAAAATCACCTGCTGGGTATGCCAGAACCACTTGGCGGACACTCCGGAATCATCTGCCGGACATGCCGGAACCAGCTCTCAGACACACTAGAACCAAGTGCCGGAGACTCCGGAAGCACCTGCCGAGCATGCCGGAGCCACCTAATCGACTCGCCAGAAACACCTGCCGGACACGCCAAAATCACCTGCAGGATATGCCAGAACCACCTGGCGGACACTACGGAATCACCTGCCACGCATGCCGGAACCACCTCTCAGACGTGCCGGAAGCACGCGCCAGACACGCCGGAAACACCTACCGGACAGACCGGAACCACCTGCCAAGAACGCCGGAGCCACCTGTTTGACTCGCTGGAACCACCTGCCGGACAGGCCAATATCAACTGCTGGCTATGCCAGAACCACCTGGTGGACAGTCCGGAATCACCTGTCAGCCATGGCAGAACCACCTCTCAGACGTACCAGAACCACCTGCCGGAGAAGCTGGAAACACGTCCTGGACAGACTGGAACCACGTGACGGCCATGCCTGAACCACCTGCCGAGCACGGCGGAACCACCTGTCGGACACGCCAAAATCACCTGCGGGCTACGCCAGAACCACTTGGACGACTCTCCGAAATGACCTGCCGGGCATGTTGGAACCACCTCTCAGACGTGCCAGAAGCACGTGGCGGACTGTCAGGAATCACCTGTTGGGCATACGCAACCACCTCTGACACGTACCAGAACCACGTGCCGTGCACGCCGGAACCACCTACCGGACAGACCGGAATCAACTTTTGGGCATGCCGGAACCACCAGTCATATGTGCCAGAAACACGTGCCGGAGACGCCGGAAGCACCTGCCGAGCACGTCGCAACCACCTGCTCAACTCGCCTGAACCACCTGCCGGACACGCCAAAATCACCTGCCCGCTACACCAGCACCACTTCGGGGACAAGCCGGAATCACGTGAGGGACATGCCGGCACAGCCTCTCAGACTGAACCTCGTGCCGGACACCACAGAACCACCTGCCGGACAGACCGGAACCACCTGCCGGACACGCCGGAACCACCGGCTCGACCCACCGGAACGACCGCTGGACATGCAAAATCACCTGCCAGCTACACCGGAAACACTTGGGGAACACTCCGGAATCACCTGCCGGGCATGCCGGAACCACCTCTCAGATATGCCAGAACCACGTGCCAATGACCCCGGAAGCACCTGCCGAGCACGCCGGAACCACCTGCTCGACTCGCCAGAACCACCTGCCGGAAACGCAGAAATCACCTGCCGACTACGCCAGAACCACTTGGCGAACACTCCGGAATCACCTGCTGGGCATGCCGGAACCACCTCTCAGATATGCCAGAACCACGTGCCAATGACCCCGGAAGCACCTGACGAGCACGCCGGAACCACCTGCTCGACTCGCCAGAACCACCTGCCGGACACGCAGAAATCACCTGCCGGCTACGCCACAACCAGTTGGGGAACACTTCGGAATCACCTGCCGGGCTTGCTGGAACCACCTGCCGGTCATGCCAAAATCACCTGCCAACTACGCCAGTACCACTTGGCGGACACTGAGGAAACACCTGTCGGGCCGGCCGGAACCACATCTCAGACGTGCCAGAACCATGTGCATGAGATGCTGGAACCACACCCCGAACAGACGGAAAACACCTGCCAGACCCGTCTGAACAACCTGCCGAGCACGCCGGAGCCACCTCCTCGACTCGCCGGAACCACCTACCTGACATGCCCAAATCACCATCCGGGTATGCCAGAACCACTTGGCGGACACTCCGGAATCATCTGCCGGACATGCCGGAACCAGCTCTCAGACACACCAGAACCACGTGCCGGAGACGCCGGAAGCACCTGCCGAGAATGCCGGAGCCACCTGCTCGACTCGCCAGAAACACCTGCCGGACACGCCAAAATCACCTGCTGGGTACGCCAGAACCACCTGGCGGACACTCCGAAATCACCTGTCGCGCATGCCGGAACCACCTCTCAGACGTGCCGGAAGCACGCGCCGGACACGCCGGAATCACCTACCGGACAGACCGGAACCACCTGCCGAGCACGCCGGAGCCACCTGTTCGACTCGCTGGAACCACCTGCCGGACAGGCCAATATCAACTGCTGGCTATGCCAGAACCACCGGGGGGACGGTCCGGAATCACCTGCCAGCCATGGCGGAACCACCTCTCAGACGTACCAGAACCACCTGCCGGAGAATCTGGAAACACGTCCTGGACAGTCTGGAACCACCTGCCGGCCAAGCCTGAACCGCCTGCCAAGCACAACGGAACAACCTGCCAGACACGCCAAAATCACCTGCGTGTTATGCCAGAACCACTTGGAGGACTCTCTGGGATGACCTGCCGGGCATGCCGGAACCACCTCTCAGACGTGCCAGAACCATGTGGCGGACAGTCCGGAATCACCTGTTGGGCATGCGCAACCACCTCTGAGACGTACCAGAACCACATGCCGTGCAGGCTGGAACCACCTACCGGACAGACCGGAATCACAATTCGGGCATGCCGGAACCACCTGTCAGATGTGCCAGAAACACGTGCCGGAGAAGCCGGAAGCACCTGCCAAGCACGTTGGAACCACCTGCTCAACTCGCCTGAAACACCTGCCGGACATGCCAAAATCACCTGCCCGCTACACCAGCACCACTTCGGGGACAAGCCGGAATCACGTGAGGGGCATGCCGGCACAGCCTCTCAGACTGAACCTCATGCCGGACACCACAGAACCACCTGCCGGACAGACCGGAACCACCTGCCGGACACGCCGGAACCACCGGCTCGACCCGCTGGAACGACCGCTGGACATGCAAAATCACCTGCCGGCTACGCCGGAAACACTTGGCGAACACTCCGGAATCATGTGCCGGGCATGCCGGAACCACCTCTCACATATGCCAGAACCACGTGCCAATGACCCCGGAAGCACCTGCCGAGCACGCCGGAACCACCTGCTCGACTCGCCAGAACCACCTGCCGGAAACGAAGAAATCACCTGCCGACTACGCCAGAGCCACTTGGCGAACACTCCGGAATCACCTGCCGGGCATGCCGGAACCACCTCTCAGATATGCCAGAACCACGTGCCAATGACCCCGGAAGCACCTGACGAGCACGCCGGAACCACCTGCTCGACTCGCCAGAACCACCTGCCGGACACGCAGAAATCACCTGCCGGCTACGCCATAACCAGTTGGGGAACACTTCGGAATCACCTGCCGGGCTTGCTGGAACCACCTGCCGGTCATGCCAAAATCACCTGCCAACTACGCCAGTACCACTTGGCGGACACTGTGGAAACACCTGTCGGGCCGGCCGGAACCACATCTCAGACGTGCCAGAACCATGTGCATGAGATGCTGGAACCACACCCCGAACAGACGGAAAACACCTGCCAGACCCGTCTGAACAACCTGACGAGCACGCCGCAGCAACCTCCTCGACTCGCCGGAACCACCTACCTGACATGCCCAAATCACCTGCCGGGTATGCCAGAACCACTTGGCGGACACTCCGGAATCATCTGCCGGACATGCCGGAACCAGCTCTCAGACACACCAGAACCACGTGCCGGACACGCCGGAATCACCTAGCGGACAGACCGGAACCACCTGCCGAGCACGCCGGAGCCACCTGTTCGACTCGCTGGAACCACCTGGCGGACAGGCCAATATCAACTGCTGGCTATGCCAGAACCACCTGGGGACGGTCCTGAATCACCTGCCAGCCATGGCAGAACCACCGCTCAGACGTACCAGAACCACCTGCCGGAGAAGCTGGAAACACGTCCTGGACAGTCTGGAACCACCTGCCGGCCAAGCCTGAACCACCTGCCAAGCACAACGGAACAACCTTCCAGACACGCCAAAATCACCTGCGTGTTATGCCAGAACCACTTGGAGGACTCTCTGGGATGACCTGCCGGGCATGCCGGAACCACCTCTCAGACGTGCCAGAACCATGTGGCGGACAGTCCGGAATCTCCTGTTGGGCATGCGCAACCACCTCTGAGACGTACCAGAACCACATGCCGTGCAGGCTGGAACCACCTACCGGACAGACTGGAATCACCTTTCGGGCATGCCGGAACCACCTGTCAGATGTGCCAGAAACACGTGCCGGAGACGCCGGAAGCACCTGCCAAGCACGTTGGAACCACCTGCTCAACTCGCCTGAACCACCTGCCGGACATGCCAAAATCACCTGCCGACTATGCCAGAACCACTTGGCGAACACTCCGGAATCACTTGCCGGGCATGCAGGAACCACCTCTCAGACATGCCAGAACCCCGTGCCAATGACCCCGGAAGCACCAGCCGAGCACGCCGGAACCACCTGCTCGACTCGCCAGAACCACCTGCCGATCACGCAAAAATCACCTGCCGGCTACGCCACAACCAGTTGGTGAACACTTTGGAATCACCTGCCAGGCTTGCTGGAACCACCTGCCAGTCATGCCAAAATCACCTGCCAACTACGCCAGAACCGCTTGGCGGACACTGCGGAAACACCTGTCGGGCCGGCTGGAACCACATCTCAGACGTGCCAGAAACGTGTTCATGAGATGCTGGAACCACACCCCGAACAGACGGATACCACCTGCCAGAACCGCCTGAACCACCTGCTGAGCACGCCAGAACCACCTGTTCGACTCACCGGTACCACCTCACTGACACGCCAAAATCACCTGCTGGGTATGCCAGAACCACTTGGCGGACATTCCGGAATCATCTGCCGGACATGCCGGAACCAGCTCTCAGACACACCAGAACCAAGTGCCGGAGACGCCGGAAGCACCTGCCGAGCATGCCGGAGCCACCTGCTCGACTCGCCAGAAACACCTGCCGGACACGCCAAAATCACCTGCCGGGTATGCCAGAACCACTTCGGGGACAAGCCGGAATCACGTGAGGGGCATGCCGGCACAGCCTCTCAGACTGAACCTCGTGCCGGACACCACAGAACCACCTGCCGGACAGACCGGAACCACCTGCCGGACACGCCGGAACCACCGGCTCGACCCGCAGGAACGACCGCTGGACATGCAAAATCACCTGCTGGCTACGCCGGAAACACTTGGCGAACACTCCGGAATCATCTGCCGGGCATGCCAGAACCACCTCTGAGATATGCCAGACCATGCGCCAATGACCCCGGAAGCACCTGCCGAGCACACCGGAACCACCTGCTCGACTCGCCAGAACCACCTGCCGGACACGCAAAAATCACCTGCCGGCTACGCCACAACCAGTTGGGGAACACTTCGGAATCACCTGCCGGGCTTGCTGGAACCACCTGCCAGTCATGCCAAAATCACCTGCCAACTACGCCAGAACCACTTGGCGGACACTGCGGAAACACCTGTCGGGCCCCTGGAACCACATCTCAGACGTGCCAGAAACGTGTTCATGAGATGCTGGAACCACACCCCGAACAGACGGATACCACCTGCCAGAACCGCCTGAACCACCTGCTGAGCACGCCGGAACCATCTGCTCGACTCGCCAGAAACACCTGCCGGACACGCCAAAATCACCTGCCGGGTATGCCAGAACCACCTGGCGGACACTACGGAATCACCTGCCGCGCATGCCGGAACCACCTCTCAGACGTGCCGGAAGCACGTGCCAGACACGCCGGAAACACCTACCGGACAGACCGGAACCACCTGCCAAGAACGCCGGAGCCACCTGTTTGACTCGCTGGAACCACCTGCCGGACAGGCCAATATCAACTGCTGGCTATGCCAGAACCACCTGGGGGACAGTCCGGGATCACCTGCCAGCCATGGCGGAACCACCTCTCAGACGTACCAGAACCACCTGCCGGAGAAGCTGGAAACACGTCCTGGACAGACTGGAACCACGTGACGGCCATGCCTGAACCACCTGCCGAGCACGGCGGCACCACCTGCCGGACACGCCAAAATCACCTGCGGGCTATGCCAGAACCACTTGGACGACTCTCCGAAATGACCTGCCGGGCATGTTGGAACCACCTCTCAGACGTGCCAGAAGCACGTGGCGGACAGTCCGGAATCACCTGTTGGGCATACGCAACCACCTCTGACACGTACCAGAACCACGTGCCGTGCACGCCGGAACCACCTACCGGACAGACCGGAATCAACTTTTGGGCATGCCGGAACCACCAGTCAGATGTGCCAGAAACACGTGCCGGAGACGCCGGAAGCACCTGCCGAGCACGTCGCAACCACCTGCTCAACTCGCCTGAACCACCTGCCGGACACGCCAAAATCACCTGCCCGCTACACCAGCACCACTTCGGGGACAAGCCGGAATCACGTGAGGGGCATGCCGGCACAGCCTCTCAGACTGAACCTCGTGCCGGACACCACAGAACCACCTGCCGGACAGACCGGAACCACCTGCCGGACACGCCGGAACCACCGGCTCGACCCGCCGGAACGACCGCTGGACATGCAAAATCACCTGCCGGCTACGCCGGAAACACTTGGCGAACACTCCGGAATCACCTGCCGGGCATGCCGGAACCACCTCTCAGATATGCCAGAACCACGTGCCAATGACCCCGGAAGCACCTGACGAGCACGCCGGAACCACCTGCTCGACTCGCCAGAACCACCTGCCGGACACGCAAAAATCACCTGCCGGCTACGCCATAACCAGTTGGGGAACACTTCGGAATCACCTGCCGGGCTTGCTGGAACCACCTGCCGGTCATGCCAAAATCACCTGCCAACTACGCCAGTACCACTTGGCGGACACTGTGGAAACACCTGTCGGGCCGGCCGGAACCACATCTCAGACGTGCCAGAGCCATGTGCATGAGATGCTGGAACCACACCCCGAACAGACGGAAAACACCTGCCAGACCCGTCTGAACAACCTGCCGAGCACGCCGCAGCCACCTCCTCGACTCGCCGGAACCACCTACCTGACATGCCCAAATCACCAGCCGGGTATGCCAGAACCACTTGGCGGACACTCCGGAATCATCTGCCGGACATGCCGGAACCAGCTCTCAGACACACCAGAACCACGTGCCGGAGACGCCGGAAGCACCTGCCGAGCACGCCGGAGCCACCTGCTCGACTCGCCAGAAACACCTGCCGGACACGCCAAAATCACCTGCCGGGTACGCCAGAACCACCTGGCGGACACTCCGAAATCACCTGTCGCGCATGCCGGAACCACCTCTCAGACGTGCCGGAAGCACGTGCCGGACACGCCGGAATCACCTACCGGACAGACCGGAACCACCTGCCGAGCACGCCGGAGCCACCTGTTCGACTCGCTGGAACCACCTGGCGGACAGGCCAATATCAACTGCTGGCTATGCCAGAACCACCTGGGGACGGTCCTGAATCACCTGCCAGCCATGGCAGAACCACCGCTCAGACGTACCAGAACCACCTGCCGGAGAAGCTGGAAACACGTCCTGGACAGTCTGGAACCACCTGCCGGCCAAGCCTGAACCACCTGCCAAGCACAACGGAACAACCTTCCAGACACGCCAAAATCACCTGCGTGTTATGCCAGAACCACTTGGAGGACTCTCTGGGATGACCTGCCGGGCATGCCGGAACCACCTCTCAGACGTGCCAGAACCATGTGGCGGACAGTCCGGAATCTCCTGTTGGGCATGCGCAACCACCTCTGAGACGTACCAGAACCACATGCCGTGCAGGCTGGAACCACCTACCGGACAGACTGGAATCACCTTTCGGGCATGCCGGAACCACCTGTCAGATGTGCCAGAAACACGTGCCGGAGACGCCGGAAGCACCTGCCAAGCTCGTTGGAACCACCTGCTCAACTCGCCTGAACCACCTGCCGGACATGCCAAAATCACCTGCCGACTATGCCAGAACCACTTGGCGAACACTCCGGAATCACTTGCCGGGCATGCAGGAACCACCTCTCAGACATGCCAGAACCCCGTGCCAATGACCCCGGAAGCACCAGCCGAGCACGCCGGAACCACCTGCTCGACTCGCCAGAACCACCTGCCGATCACGCAAAAATCACCTGCCGGCTACGCCACAACCAGTTGGTGAACACTTTGGAATCACCTGCCAGGCTTGCTGGAACCACCTGCCAGTCATGCCAAAATCACCTGCCAACTACGCCAGAACCGCTTGGCGGACACTGCGGAAACACCTGTCGGGCCGGCTGGAACCACATCTCAGACGTGCCAGAAACGTGTTCATGAGATGCTGGAACCACACCCCGAACAGACGGATACCACCTGCCAGAACCGCCTGAACCACCTGCTGAGCACGCCAGAACCACCTGTTCGACTCACCGGTACCACCTCACTGACACGCCAAAATCACCTGCTGGGTATGCCAGAACCACTTGGCGGACATTCCGGAATCATCTGCCGGACATGCCGGAACCAGCTCTCAGACACACCAGAACCAAGTGCCGGAGACGCCGGAAGCACCTGCCGAGCATGCCGGAGCCACCTGCTCGACTCGCCAGAAACACCTGCCGGACACGCCAAAATCACCTGCCGGGTATGCCAGAACCACTTCGGGGACAAGCCGGAATCACGTGAGGGGCATGCCGGCACAGCCTCTCAGACTGAACCTCGTGCCGGACACCACAGAACCACCTGCCGGACAGACCGGAACCACCTGCCGGACACGCCGGAACCACCGGCTCGACCCGCAGGAACGACCGCTGGACATGCAAAATCACCTGCTGGCTACGCCGGAAACACTTGGCGAACACTCCGGAATCACCTGCCGGGCATGCCAGAACCACCTCTGAGATATGCCAGACCATGCGCCAATGACCCCGGAAGCACCTGCCGAGCACGCCGGAACCACCTGCTCGACTCGCCAGAACCACCTGCCGGACACGCAAAAATCACCTGCCGGCTACGCCACAACCAGTTGGGGAACACTTCGGAATCACCTGCCGGGCTTGCTGGAACCACCTGCCAGTCATGCCAAAATCACCTGCCAACTACGCCAGAACCACTTGGCGGACACTGCGGAAACACCTGTCGGGCCCCTGGAACCACATCTCAGACGTGCCAGAAACGTGTTCATGAGATGCTGGAACCACACCCCGAACAGACGGATACCACCTGCCAGAACCGCCTGAACCACCTGCTGAGCACGCCGGAACCACCTGCTCGACTCGCCAGAAACACCTGCCGGACACGCCAAAATCACCTGCCGGGTATGCCAGAACCACCTGGCGGACACTACGGAATCACCTGCCGCGCATGCCGGAACCACCTCTCAGACGTGCCGGAAGCACGTGCCAGACACGCCGGAAACACCTACCGGACAGACCGGAACCACCTGCCAAGAACGCCGGAGCCACCTGTTTGACTCGCTGGAACCACCTGCCGGACAGGCCAATATCAACTGCTGGCTATGCCAGAACCACCTGGGGGACAGTCCGGGATCACCTGCCAGCCATGGCGGAACCACCTCTCAGACGTACCAGAACCACCTGCCGGAGAAGCTGGAAACACGTCCTGGACAGACTGGAACCACGTGACGGCCATGCCTGAACCACCTGCCGAGCACGGCGGCACCACCTGCCGGACACGCCAAAATCACCTGCGGGCTATGCCAGAACCACTTGGACGACTCTCCGAAATGACCTGCCGGGCATGTTGGAACCACCTCTCAGACGTGCCAGAAGCACGTGGCGGACAGTCCGGAATCACCTGTTGGGCATACGCAACCACCTCTGACACGTACCAGAACCACGTGCCGTGCACGCCGGAACCACCTACCGGACAGACCGGAATCAACTTTTGGGCATGCCGGAACCACCAGTCAGATGTGCCAGAAACACGTGCCGGAGACGCCGGAAGCACCTGCCGAGCACGTCGCAACCACCTGCTCAACTCGCCTGAACCACCTGCCGGACACGCCAAAATCACCTGCCCGCTACACCAGCACCACTTCGGGGACAAGCCGGAATCACGTGAGGGGCATGCCGGCACAGCCTCTCAGACTGAACCTCGTGCCGGACACCACAGAACCACCTGCCGGACAGACCGGAACCACCTGCCGGACACGCCGGAACCACCGGCTCGACCCGCCGGAACGACCGCTGGACATGCAAAATCACCTGCCGGCTACGCCGGAAACACTTGGCGAACACTCCGGAATCACCTGCCGGGCATGCCGGAACCACCTCTCAGATATGCCAGAACCACGTGCCAATGACCCCGGAAGCACCTGCCGAGCACGCCGGAACCACCTGCTCGACTCGCCAGAGCCACCTGCCGGACACGCAAAAATCACCTGCCGGCTACGCCACAACCAGTTGGGGAACACTTCGGAATCACCTGCCGGGCTTGCTGGAACCACCTGCCGGTCATGCCAAAATCACCTGCCAACTACGCCAGTACCACTTGGCGGACACTGTGGAAACACCTGTCGGGCCGGCCGGAACCACATCTCAGACGTGCCAGAACCATGTGCATGAGATGCTGGAACCACACCCCGAACAGACGGAAAACACCTGCCAGACCCGTCTGAACAACCTGCCGAGCACGCCGGAGCCACCTGCTCGACTCGCCGGAACCACCTACCTGACATGCCCAAATCACCAGCCGGGTATGCCAGAACCACTTGGCGGACACTCCGGAATCATCTGCCGGACATGCCGGAACCAGCTCTCAGACACACCAGAACCACGTGCCGGAGACGCCGGAAGCACCTGCCGAGCATGCCGGAGCCACCTGATCGACTCGCCAGAAACACCTGTCGGACACGCCAAAATCACCTGCCGGGTACGCCACAACCACCTGGCGGACACTCCGAAATCACCTGTCGCGCATGCCGGAACCACCTCTCAGACGTGCCGGAAGCACGTGCCGGACACGCCGGAATCACCTACCGGACAGACCGGAACCACCTGCCGAGCACGCCGGAGCCACCTGTTCGACTCGCTGGAACCACCTGCCGGACAGGCCAATATCAACTGCTGGCTATGCCAGAACCACCGGGGGGACGGTCCGGAATCACCTGCCAGCCATGGCGGAACCACCTCTCAGACGTACCAGAACCACCTGCCGGAGAAGCTGGAAACACGTCCTGGACAGTCTGGAACCACCTGCCGGCCAAGCCTGAACCACCTGCCAAGCACAACGGAACAACCTGCCAGACACGCCAAAATCACCTGCGTGTTATGCCAGAACCACTTGGAGGACTCTCTGGGATGACCTGCCGGGCATGCCGGAACCACCTCTCAGACGTGCCAGAACCATGTGGCGGACAGTCCGGAATCACCTGTTGGGCATGCGCAACCACCTCTGAGACGTACCAGAACCACATGCCGTGCAGGCTGGAACCACCTACCGGACAGACCGGAATCACCTTTCGGGCATGCCGGAACCACCTGTCAGATGTGCCAGAAACACGTGCCGGAGACGCCGGAAGCACCTGCCAAGCACGTTGGAACCACCTGCTCAACTCGCCTGAACCACCTGCCGGACATGCCAAAATCACCTGCCGACTATGCCAGAACCACTTGGCGAACACTCCGGAATCACTTGCCGGGCATGCAGGAACCACCTCTCAGACATGCCAGAACCCCGTGCCAATGACCCCGGAAGCACCAGCCGAGCACGCCGGAACCACCTGCTCGACTCGCCAGAACCACCTGCCGATCACGCAAAAATCACCTGCCGGCTACGCCACAACCAGTTGGTGAACACTTTGGAATCACCTGCCAGGCTTGCTGGAACCACCTGCCAGTCATGCCAAAATCACCTGCCAACTACGCCAGAACCGCTTGGCGGACACTGCGGAAACACCTGTCGGGCCGGCTGGAACCACATCTCAGACGTGCCAGAAACGTGTTCATGAGATGCTGGAACCACACCCCGAACAGACGGATACCACCTGCCAGAACCGCCTGAACCACCTGCTGAGCACGCCAGAACCACCTGTTCGACTCACCGGTACCACCTCACTGACACGCCAAAATCACCTGCTGGGTATGCCAGAACCACTTGGCGGACATTCCGGAATCATCTGCCGGACATGCCGGAACCAGCTCTCAGACACACCAGAACCAAGTGCCGGAGACGCCGGAAGCACCTGCCGAGCATGCCGGAGCCACCTGCTCGACTCGCCAGAAACACCTGCCGGACACGCCAAAATCACCTGCCGGGTATGCCAGAACCACTTCGGGGACAAGCCGGAATCACGTGAGGGGCATGCCGGCACAGCCTCTCAGACTGAACCTCGTGCCGGACACCACAGAACCACCTGCCGGACAGACCGGAACCACCTGCCGGACACGCCGGAACCACCGGCTCGACCCGCAGGAACGACCGCTGGACATGCAAAATCACCTGCTGGCTATGCCGGAAACACTTGGCGAACACTCCGGAATCACCTGCCGGGCATGCCAGAACCACCTCTGAGATATGCCAGACCATGCGCCAATGACCCCGGAAGCACCTGCCGAGCACGCCGGAACCACCTGCTCGACTCGCCAGAACCACCTGCCGGACACGCAAAAATCACCTGCCGGCTACGCCACAACCAGTTGGGGAACACTTCGGAATCACCTGCCGGGCTTGCTGGAACCACCTGCCAGTCATGCCAAAATCACCTGCCAACTACGCCAGAACCACTTGGCGGACACTGCGGAAACACCTGTCGGGCCCCTGGAACCACATCTCAGACGTGCCAGAAACGTGTTCATGAGATGCTGGAACCACACCCCGAACAGACGGATACCACCTGCCAGAACCGCCTGAACCACCTGCTGAGCACGCCGGAACCACCTGCTCGACTCGCCAGAAACACCTGCCGGACACGCCAAAATCACCTGCCGGGTATGCCAGAACCACCTGGCGGACACTACGGAATCACCTGCCGCGCATGCCGGAACCACCTCTCACACGTGCCGGAAGCACGTGCCAGACACGCCGGAAACACCTACCGGACAGACCGGAACCACCTGCCAAGAACGCCGGAGCCACCTGTTTGACTCGCTGGAACCACCTGCTGGACAGGCCAATATCAACTGCTGGCTATGCCAGAACCACCTGGGGGACAGTCCGGGATCACCTGCCAGCCATGGCGGAACCACCTCTCAGACGTACCAGAACCACCTGCCGGAGAAGCTGGAAACACGTCCTGGACAGACTGGAACCACGTGACGGCCATGCCTGAACCACCTGCCGAGCACGGCGGCACCACCTGCCGGACACGCCAAAATCACCTGCGGGCTATGCCAGAACCACTTGGACGACTCTCCGAAATGACCTGCCGGGCATGTTGGAACCACCTCTCAGACGTGCCAGAAGCACGTGGCGGACAGTCCGGAATCACCTGTTGGGCATACGCAACCACCTCTGACACGTACCAGAACCACGTGCCGTGCACGCCGGAACCACCTACCGGACAGACCGGAATCAACTTTTGGGCATGCCGGAACCACCAGTCAGATGTGCCAGAAACACGTGCCGGAGACGCCGGAAGCACCTGCCGAGCACGTCGCAACCACCTGCTCAACTCGCCTGAACCACCTGCCGGACACGCCAAAATCACCTGCCCGCTACACCAGCACCACTTCGGGGACAAGCCGGAATCACGTGAGGGGCATGCCGGCACAGCCTCTCAGACTGAACCTCGTGCCGGACACCACAGAACCACCTGCCGGACAGACCGGAACCACCTGCCGGACACGCCGGAACCACCGGCTCGACCCGCAGGAACGACCGCTGGACATGCAAAATCACCTGCCGGCTACGCCGGAAACACTTGGCGAACACTCCGGAATCACCTGCCGGGCATGCCGGAACCACCTCTCAGATATGCCAGAACCACGTGCCAATGACCCCGGAAGCACCTGCCGAGCACGCCGGAACCACCTGCTCGACTCGCCAGAGCCACCTGCCGGACACGCAAAAATCACCTGCCGGCTACGCCACAACCAGTTGGGGAACACTTCGGAATCACCTGCCGGGCTTGCTGGAACCACCTGACGGTCATGCCAAAATCACCTGCCAACTACGCCAGTACCACTTGGCGGACACTGCGGAAACACCTGTCGGGCCGGCCGGAACCACATCTCAGACGTGCCAGAACCATGTGCATGAGATGCTGGAACCACACCCCGAACAGACGGAAAACACCTGCCAGACCCGTCTGAACAACCTGCCGAGCACGCCGGAGCCACCTGCTCGACTCGCCGGAACCACCTACCTGACATGCCCAAATCACCAGCCGGGTATGCCAGAACCACTTGGCGGACACTCCGGAATCATCTGCCGGACATGCCGGAACCAGCTCTCAGACACACCAGAACCACGTGCCGGAGACGCCGGAAGCACCTGCCGAGCATGCCGGAGCCACCTGATCGACTCGCCAGAAATACCTGTCGGACACGCCAAAATCACCTGCCGGGTACGCCACAACCACCTGGCGGACACTCCGAAATCACCTGTCGCGCATGCCGGAACCACCTCTCAGACGTGCCGGAAGCACGTGCCGGACACGCCGGAATCACCTACCGGACAGACCGGAACCACCTGCCGAGCACGCCGGAGCCACCTGTTCGACTCGCTGGAACCACCTGCCGGACAGGCCAATATCAACTGCTGGCTATGCCAGAACCACCGGGGGGACGGTCCGGAATCACCTGCCAGCCATGGCGGAACCACCTCTCAGACGTACCAGAACCACCTGCCGGAGAAGCTGGAAACACGTCCTGGACAGTCTGGAACCACCTGCCGGCCAAGCCTGAACCACCTGCCAAGCACAACGGAACAACCTGCCGGACACGCCAAAATCACCTGCGTGTTATGCCAGAACCACTTGGAGGACTCTCTGGGATGACCTGCCGGGCATGCCGGAACCACCTCTCAGACGTGCCAGAACCATGTGGCGGACAGTCCGGAATCACCTGTTGGGCATGCGCAACCACCTCTGAGACGTACCAGAACCACATGCCGTGCAGGCTGGAACCACCTACCGGACAGACCGGAATCACCTTTCGGGCATGCCGGAACCACCTGTCAGATGTGCCAGAAACACGTGCCGGAGACGCCGGAAGCACCTGCCAAGCACGTTGGAACCACCTGCTCAACTCGCCTGAACCACCTGCCGGACACGCCAAAATCACCTGCCCGCTACACCAGCACCACTTCGGGGACAAGCCGGAATCACGTGAGGGGCATGCCGGCACTGCCTCTCAGACTGAACCTCGTGCCGGACACCACAGAACCACCTGCCGGACAGACCGGAACCACCTGCCGGACACGCCGGAACCACCGGCTCGACCCGCCGGAACGACCGCTGGACATGCAAAATCACCTGCCGGCTACGCCGGAAACACTTGGCGAACACTCCGGAATCACCTGCCGGGCATGCCGGAACCACCTCTCAGATATGCCAGAACCACGTGCCAATGACCCCGGAAGCACCTGCCGAGCACGCCGGAACCACCTGCTCGACTCTCCAGAACCACCTGCCGGACACGCAAAAATCACCTGCCGGCTACGCCACAACCAGTTGGGGAACACTTCGGAATCACCTGCCGGGCTTGCTGGAACCACCTGCCGGTCATGCCAAAATCACCTGCCAACTACGCCAGTACCACTTGGCGGACACTGTGGAAACACCTGTCGGGCCGGCCGGAACCACATCTCAGACGTGCCAGAACCATGTGCATGAGATGCTGGAACCACACCCCGAACAGACGGAAAACACCTGCCAGACCCGTCTGAACAACCTGCCGAGCACGCCGGAGCACCTGCTCAACTCGCCGGAACCACCTACCTGACATGCCCAAATCACCAGCCGGGTATGCCAGAACCACTTGGCGGACACTCCGGAATCATCTGCCGGACATACCGGAACCAGCTCTCAGACACACCACAACCACGTGCCGGAGACGCCGGAAGCACCTGCCGAGCATGCCGGAGCCACCTGCTCGACTCGCCAGAAACACCTGCCGGACACGCCAAAATCACCTGCCGGGTACGCCAGAACCACCTGGCGGACACTCCGAAACCACCTGTCGCCCATGCCGGAACCACCTCTCACACGTGCCGGAAGCACGTGCCGGACACGCCGGAATCTCCTACCGGACAGACCGGAACCACCTGCCGAGCACGCCGGAGCCACCTGTTCGACTCGCTGGAACCACCTGCCGGACAGGCCAATATCAACTGCTGGCTATGCCAGAACCACCTGGGGGACGGTCCGGAATCACCTGCCAGCCATGGCGGAACCACCTCTCAGACGTACCAGAACCACCTGCCGGAGAAGCTGGAAACACGTCCTGGGCAGTCTGGAACCACCTGCCGGCCAAGCCTGAACCACCTGCCAAGCACAACGGAACAACCTGCCAGACACGCCAAAATCACCTGCGTGTTATGCCAGAACCACTTGGAGGCCTCTCTGGGATGACCTGCCGGGCATGCCGGAACCACCTCTCAGACGTGCCAGAACCATGTGGCGGACAGTCCGGAATCACCTGTTGGGCATGCGCAACCACCTCTGAGACGTAGCAGAACCACATGCCGTGCAGGCTGGAACCACCTACCGGACAGACCGGAATCACCTTTCGGGCATGCCGGAACCACCTGTCAGATGTGCCAGAAACACGTGCCGGAGACGCCGGAAGCACCTGCCAAGCACGTTGGAACCACCTGCTCAACTCGCCTGAACCACCTGCCGGACATGCCAAAATCACCTGCCGACTATGCCAGAACCACTTGGCGAACACTCCGGAATCACTTGCCGGGCATGCAGGAACCACCTCTCAGACATGCCAGAACCCCGTGCCAATGACCCCGGAAGCAACAGCCGAGCACGCCGGAACCACCTGCTCGACTCGCCAGAACCACCTGCCGATCACGCAAAAATCACCTGCCGGCTACGCCACAACCAGTTGGTGAGCACTTTGGAATCACCTGCCCGGCTTGCTGGAACCACCTGCCAGTCATGCCAAAATCACCTGCCAACTACGCCAGAACCGCTTGGCGGACACTGCGGAAACACCTGTCGGGCCGGCTGGAACCACATCTCAGACGTGCCAGAAACGTGTTCATGAGATGCTGGAACCACACCCCGAACAGACGGATACCACCTGCCAGAACCGCCTGAACCACCTGCTGAGCACGCAGGAACCACCTGCTCGACTCACCGGTACCACCTCCCTGACACGCCAAAATCACCTGCTGGGTATGCCAGAACCACTTGGCGGACACTCCGGAATCATCTGCCGGACATGCCGGAACCAGCTCTCAGACGTGCCGGAAGCACGTGCCAGACACGCCGGAAACACCTACCGGACAGACCGGAACCACCTGTCAAGAACGCCGGAGCCACCTGTTCGACTCGCTGGAACCACCTGCCGGACAGGCCAATATCAACTGCTGGCTATGCCAGAACCACCTGGGGGACAGTCCGGGATCACCTGCCAGCCATGGCGGAACCACCTCTCAGACGTACCAGAACCACCTGCCGGAGAAGCTGGAAACACGTCCTGGACAGACTGGAACCACGTGACAGCCATGCCTGAACCACCTGCCGAGCACGGCGGAACCACCTGCCGGACACGCCAAAATCACCTGCGGGCTACGCCAGAACCACTTGGATGACTCTCCGAAATGACCTGCCGGGCATGTTGGAACCACCTCTCAGACGTGCCAGAAGCACGTGGCGGACAGTCCGGAATCACCTGTTGAGCATACGCAACCACCTCTGACACGTACCAGAACCACGTGCCGTGCACGCCGGAACCACCTACCGGACAGACCGGAATCAACTTTTGGGCATGCCGGAACCACCAGTCATATGTGCCAGAAACACGTGCCGGAGACGCCGGAAGCACCTGCCGAGCAGGACGCAACCACCAGCTCCACTCGCCTGAACCACCTGCCGGACACGCCAAAATCACCTGCCCGCTACACCAGCACCACTTCTGGGACAAGCCGGAATCACGTGAGGGGCATGCCGGCACAGCCTCTCAGACTGAACCTCGTGCCGGACACCACAGAACCACCTGCCGGACAGACCGGAACCACCTGCCGGACACGCCGGAACCACCGGCTCGACACGCCGGAACGACCGCTGGACATGCAAAATCACCTGCCGGCTACGCCGGAAACACTTGGCGAAGACTCCGGAATCACGTGCCGGGCATGCCGGAACCACCTCTCAGATATGCCAGAACCACGTGCCAATGACCCCGGAAGCACCTGCCGAGCACGCCGGAACCACCTGCTCGACTCGCCAGAACCACCTGCAGGACACGCAAAAATCACCTGCCGGCTACGCCACAACCAGTTGGGGAACACTTCGGAATCACCTGCTGGGCTTGCTGGAACCACCTGCCGGTCATGCCGAAATCACCTGCCAACTACGACTGTACCACTTGGCGGACACTGTGGAAACACCTGTCGGGCCGGCCGGAACCACATCTCAGACGTGCCAGATCCATGTGCATGAGATGCTGGAACCACACCCCGAACAGACGGAAAACACCTGCCAGACCCGTCTGAACAACCTGCCGAGCACGCCCGAGCCACCTGCTCGACTCTCCGGAACCACCTACCTGACATGCCCAAATCACCAGCCGGGTATGCCAGAACCACTTGGCGGACACTCCGGAATCATCTGCCGGACATGCTGGAACCAGCTCTCAGACACACCAGAACCACGTGCCGGAGACGCCGGAAGCACCTGCCGAGCATGCCGGAGCCACCTGCTCGACTCGCCAGAAACACCTGCTGGACACGCCAAAATCACCCGCCGGGTACGCCAGAACCACCTGGCGGACACTCCGAAACCACCTGTCGCCCATGCCGGAACCACCTCTCACACGTGCCGGAAGCACGTGCCGGACACGCCGGAATCTCCTACCGGACAGACCGGAACCACCTGCCGAGCACGCCGGAGCCACCTGTTCGACTCGCTGGAACCACCTGCCGGACAGGCCAATATCAACTGCTGGCTATGCCAGAACCACCTGGGGGACGGTCCGGAATCACCTGCCACCCATGGCGGAACCACCTCTCAGACGTACCAGAACCACCTGCCGGAGAAGCTGGAAACACGTCCTGGACAGACTGGAACCACGTGACGGCCATGCCTGAACCACCTGCCGAGCACGGCGGAACCACCTGCCGGACACGCCAAAATCACCTGCGGGCTACGCCAGAACCACTTGGACGACTCTCCGGGCATGTTGGAACCACCTCTCAGACGTGCCAGAAGCACGTGGCGGACAGTCCGGAATCACCTGTTGGGCATACGCAACCACCTCTGACACGTACCAGAACCACGTGCCGTGCACGCCGGAACCACCTACCGGACAGACCGGAATCAACTTTTGGGCATGCCGGAACCACCAGTCAGATGTGCCAGAAACACGTGCCGGAGACGCCGGAATCACCTGCCGAGCACGTCGCAACCACCTGCTCAACTCGCCTGAACCACCTGCTGGACACGCCAAAATCACCTGCCCGCTGCACCAGCACCACTTAGGGGACAAGCCGGAATCACGTGAGGGGCATGCCGGCACAGCCTCTCAGACTGAACCTCGTGCCGGACACCACAGAACCACCTGCCGGACAGACCGGAACCACCTGCCGGACACGCCGGAACCACCGGCTCGACCCGCCGGAACGACCGCTGGACATGCAAAATCACCTGCCGGCTACGCCGGAAACACTTGGCGAACACTCCGGAATCACCTGCCGGGCATGCCGGAACCACCTCTCACATATGCCAGAACCACGTGCCAATGACCCCGGAAGCACCTGCCGAGCACGCCGGAACCACCTGCTCGACTCGCCAGAACCACCTGCCGGACACGCAAAAATCACCTGCCGGCTATGCCACAACCAGTTGGGGAACACTTCGGAATCACCTGCCGGGCTTGCTGGAACCACCTGCCGGTCATGCCAAAATCACCTGCCAACTACGCCAGTACCACTTGGCGGACACTGTGGAAACACCTGTCGGGCCGGCCGGAACCACATCTCAGACGTGCCAGAACCATGTGCATGAGATGCTGGAACCACACCCCGAACAGACGGATACCACCTGCCAGACGCGTCTGAACAACCTGCCGAGCACGCCGGAGCCACCTACCTGACATGCCCAAATCACCAGCCGGGTATGCCAGAACCACTTGGCGGACACTCCGGAATCATCTGCCGGACATGCCGGAACCAGCTCTCAGACACACCAGAACCACGTGCCGGAGACGCCGGAAGCACCTGCCGAGCACGCCGGAGCCACCTGCTCGACTCGCCAGAAACACCTGCCGGACACGCCAAAATCACCTGCCGGGTACGCCAGAACCACCTGGCGGACACTCCGAAATCACCTGTCGCGCATGCCGGAACCACCTCTCAGACGTGCCGGAAGCACGTGCCGGACACGCCGGAATCACCTAGCGGACAGACCGGAACCACCTGCCGAGCACGCCGGAGCCACCTGTTCGACTCGCTGGAACCACCTGGCGGACAGGCCAATATCAACTGCTGGCTATGCCAGAACCACCTGGGGACGGTCCTGAATCACCTGCCAGCCATGGCAGAACCACCGCTCAGACGTACCAGAACCACCTGCCGGAGAAGCTGGAAACACGTCCTGGACAGTCTGGAACCACCTGCCGGCCAAGCCTGAACCACCTGCCAAGCACAACGGAACAACCTTCCAGACACGCCAAAATCACCTGCGTGTTATGCCAGAACCACTTGGAGGACTCTCTGGGATGACCTGCCGGGCATGCCGGAACCACCTCTCAGACGTGCCAGAACCATGTGGCGGACAGTCCGGAATCTCCTGTTGGGCATGCGCAACCACCTCTGAGACGTACCAGAACCACATGCCGTGCAGGCTGGAACCACCTACCGGACAGACTGGAATCACCTTTCGGGCATGCCGGAACCACCTGTCAGATGTGCCAGAAACACGTGCCGGAGACGCCGGAAGCACCTGCCAAGCACGTTGGAACCACCTGCTCAACTCGCCTGAACCACCTGCCGGACATGCCAAAATCACCTGCCGACTATGCCAGAACCACTTGGCGAACACTCCGGAATCACTTGCCGGGCATGCAGGAACCACCTCTCAGACATGCCAGAACCCCGTGCCAATGACCCCGGAAGCACCAGCCGAGCACGCCGGAACCACCTGCTCGACTCGCCAGAACCACCTGCCGATCACGCAAAAATCACCTGCCGGCTACGCCACAACCAGTTGGTGAACACTTTGGAATCACCTGCCAGGCTTGCTGGAACCACCTGCCAGTCATGCCAAAATCACCTGCCAACTACGCCAGAACCGCTTGGCGGACACTGCGGAAACACCTGTCGGGCCGGCTGGAACCACATCTCAGACGTGCCAGAAACGTGTTCATGAGATGCTGGAACCACACCCCGAACAGACGGATACCACCTGCCAGAACCGCCTGAACCACCTGCTGAGCACGCCAGAACCACCTGTTCGACTCACCGGTACCACCTCACTGACACGCCAAAATCACCTGCTGGGTATGCCAGAACCACTTGGCGGACATTCCGGAATCATCTGCCGGACATGCCGGAACCAGCTCTCAGACACACCAGAACCAAGTGCCGGAGACGCCGGAAGCACCTGCCGAGCATGCCGGAGCCACCTGCTCGACTCGCCAGAAACACCTGCCGGACACGCCAAAATCACCTGCCGGGTATGCCAGAACCACTTCGGGGACAAGCCGGAATCACGTGAGGGGCATGCCGGCACAGCCTCTCAGACTGAACCTCGTGCCGGACACCACAGAACCACCTGCCGGACAGACCGGAACCACCTGCCGGACACGCCGGAACCACCGGCTCGACCCGCAGGAACGACCGCTGGACATGCAAAATCACCTGCTGGCTACGCCGGAAACACTTGGCGAACACTCCGGAATCATCTGCCGGGCATGCCAGAACCACCTCTGAGATATGCCAGACCATGCGCCAATGACCCCGGAAGCACCTGCCGAGCACACCGGAACCACCTGCTCGACTCGCCAGAACCACCTGCCGGACACGCAAAAATCACCTGCCGGCTACGCCACAACCAGTTGGGGAACACTTCGGAATCACCTGCCGGGCTTGCTGGAACCACCTGCCAGTCATGCCAAAATCACCTGCCAACTACGCCAGAACCACTTGGCGGACACTGCGGAAACACCTGTCGGGCCCCTGGAACCACATCTCAGACGTGCCAGAAACGTGTTCATGAGATGCTGGAACCACACCCCGAACAGACGGATACCACCTGCCAAAACCGCCTGAACCACCTGCTGAGCACGCCGGAACCACCTGCTCGACTCGCCAGAAACACCTGCCGGACACGCCAAAATCACCTGCCGGGTATGCCAGAACCACCTGGCGGACACTACGGAATCACCTGCCGCGCATGCCGGAACCACCTCTCAGACGTGCCGGAAGCACGTGCCAGACACGCCGGAAACACCTACCGGACAGACCGGAACCACCTGCCAAGAACGCCGGAGCCACCTGTTTGACTCGCTGGAACCACCTGCCGGACAGGCCAATATCAACTGCTGGCTATGCCAGAACCACCTGGGGGACAGTCCGGGATCACCTGCCAGCCATGGCGGAACCACCTCTCAGACGTACCAGAACCACCTGCCGGAGAAGCTGGAAACACGTCCTGGACAGACTGGAACCACGTGACGGCCATGCCTGAACCACCAGCCGAGCACGGCGGCACCACCTGCCGGACACGCCAAAATCACCTGCGGGCTACGCCAGAACCACTTGGACGACTCTCCGAAATGACCTGCCGGGCATGTTGGAACCACCTCTCAGACGTGCCAGAAGCACGTGGCGGACAGTCCGGAATCACCTGTTGGGCATACGCAACCACCTCTGACACGTACCAGAACCACGTGCCGTGCACGCCGGAACCACCTACCGGACAGACCGTAATCAACTTTTGGGCATGCTGGAACCACCAGTCAGATGTGCCAGAAACACGTGCCGGAGACGCCGGAAGCACCTGCCGAGCACGTCGCAACCACCTGCTCAACTCGCCTGAACCACCTGCCGGACACGCCAAAATCACCTGCCCGCTACACCAGCACCACTTCGGGGACAAGCCGGAATCACGTGAGGGGCATGCCGGCACAGCCTCTCAGACTGAACCTCGTGCCGGACACCACAGAACCACCTGCCGGACAGACCGGAACCACCTGCCGGACACGCCGGAACCACCGGCTCGACCCGCCGGAACGACCGCTGGACATGCAAAATCACCTGCCGGCTACGCCGGAAACACTTGGCGAACACTCCGGAATCACCTGCCGGGCATGCCGGAACCACCTCTCAGATATGCCAGAACCACGTGCCAATGACCCCGGAAGCACCTGCCGAGCACGCCGGAACCACCTGCTCGACTCGCCAGAGCCACCTGCCGGACACGCAAAAATCACCTGCCGGCTACGCCACAACCAGTTGGGGAACACTTCGGAATCACCTGCCGGGCTTGCTGGAACCACCTGCCGGTCATGCCAAAATCACCTGCCAACTACGCCAGTACCACTTGGCGGACACTGTGGAAACACCTGTCGGGCCGGCCGGAACCACATCTCAGACGTGCCAGAGCCATGTGCATGAGATGCTGGAACCACACCCCGAACAGACGGAAAACACCTGCCAGACCCGTCTGAACAACCTGCCGAGCACGCCGCAGCCACCTCCTCGACTCGCCGGAACCACCTACCTGACATGCCCAAATCACCAGCCGGGTATGCCAGAACCACTTGGCGGACACTCCGGAATCATCTGCCGGACATGCCGGAACCAGCTCTCAGACACACCAGAACCACGTGCCGGAGACGCCGGAAGCACCTGCCGAGCACGCCGGAGCCACCTGCTCGACTCGCCAGAAACACCTGCCGGACACGCCAAAATCACCTGCCGGGTACGCCAGAACCACCTGGCGGACACTCCGAAATCACCTGTCGCGCATGCCGGAACCACCTCTCAGACGTGCCGGAAGCACGTGCCGGACACGCCGGAATCACCTACCGGACTGACCGGAACCACCTGCCGAGCACGCCGGAGCCACCTGTTCGACTCGCTGGAACCACCTGGCGGACAGGCCAATATCAACTGCTGGCTATGCCAGAACCACCTGGGGACGGTCCTGGATCACCTGCCAGCCATGGCAGAACCACCGCTCAGACGTACCAGAACCACCTGCCGGAGAAGCTGGAAACACGTCCTGGACAGTCTGGAACCACCTGCCGGCCAAGCCTGAACCACCTGCCAAGCACAACGGAACAACCTTCCAGACACGCCAAAATCACCTGCGTGTTATGCCAGAACCACTTGGAGGACTCTCTGGGATGACCTGCCGGGCATGCCGGAACCACCTCTCAGACGTGCCAGAACCATGTGGCGGACAGTCCGGAATCTCCTGTTGGGCATGCGCAACCACCTCTGAGACGTACCAGAACCACATGCCGTGCAGGCTGGAGCCACCTACTGGACAGACTGGAATCACCTTTCGGGCATGCCGGAACCACCTGTCAGATGTGCCAGAAACACGTGCCGGAGACGCCGGAAGCACCCGCCAAGCTCGTTGGAACCACCTGCTCAACTCGCCTGAACCACCTGCCGGACATGCCAAAATCACCTGCCGACTATGCCAGAACCACTTGGCGAACACTCCGGAATCACTTGCCGGGCATGCAGGAACCACCTCTCAGACATGCCAGAACCCCGTGCCAATGAGCCCGGAAGCACCAGCCGAGCACGCCGGAACCACCTGCTCGACTCGCCAGAACCACCTGCCGATCACGCAAAAATCACCTGCCGGCTACGCCACAACCAGTTGGTGAACACTTTGGAATCACCTGCCAGGCTTGCTGGAACCACCTGCCAGTCATGCCAAAATCACCTGCCAACTACGCCAGAACCGCTTGGCGGACACTGCGGAAACACCTGTCGGGCCGGCTGGAACCACATCTCAGACGTGCCAGAAACGTGTTCATGAGATGCTGGAACCACACCCCGAACAGACGGATACCACCTGCCAGAACCGCCTGAACCACCTGCTGAGCACGCCAGAACCACCTGTTCGACTCACCGGTACCACCTCACTGACACGCCAAAATCACCTGCTGGGTATGCCAGAACCACTTGGCGGACATTCCGGAATCATCTGCCGGACATGCCGGAACCAGCTCTCAGACACACCAGAACCAAGTGCCGGAGACGCCGGAAGCACCTGCCGAGCATGCCGGAGCCACCTGCTCGACTCGCCAGAAACACCTGCCGGACACGCCAAAATCACCTGCCGGGTATGCCAGAACCACTTCGGGGACAAGCCGGAATCACGTGAGGGGCATGCTGACGCAGCCTCTCAGACTGAACCTCGTGCCGGACACCACAGAACCACCTGCCGGACAGACCGGAACCACCTGCCGGACACGCCGGAACCACCGGCTCGACCCGCAGGAACGACCGCTGGACATGGAAAATCACCTGCTGGCTACGCCGGAAACACTTGGCGAACACTCCGGAATCACCTGCCGGGCATGCCAGAACCACCTCTGAGATATGCCAGACCATGCGCCAATGACCCCGGAAGCACCTGCCGAGCACGCCGGAACCACCTGCTCGACTCGCCAGAACCACCTGCCGGACACGCAAAAATCACCTGCCGGCTACGCCACAACCAGTTGGGGAACACTTCGGAATCACCTGCCGGGCTTGCTGGAACCACCTGCCAGTCATGCCAAAGTCACCTGCCAACTACGCCACAACCACTTGGCGGACACTGCGGAAACACCTGTCGGGCCCCTGGAACCACATCTCAGACGTGCCAGAAACGTGTTCATGAGATGCTGGAACCACACCCCGAACAGACGGATACCACCTGCCAGAACCGCCTGAACCACCTGCTGAGCACACCGGAACCACCTGCTCGACTCGCCAGAAACACCTGCCGGACACGCCAAAATCACCTGCCGGGTATGCCAGAACCACCTGGCGGACACTACGGAATCACCTGCCGCGCATGCCGGAACCACCTCTCACACGTGCCGGAAGCACATGCCAGACACGCCAGAAACACCTACCGGACAGACCGGAACCACCTGCCAAGAACGCCGGAGCCACCTGTTTGACTCGCTGGAACCACCTGCCGGACAGGCCAATATCAACTGCTGGCTATGCCAGAACCACCTGGGGGACAGTCCGGGATCACCTGCCAGCCATGGCGGAACCACCTCTCAGACGTACCAGAACCACCTGCCGGAGAAGCTGGAAACACGTCCTGGACAGACTGGAACCACGTGACGGCCATGCCTGAACCACCTGCCGAGCACGGCGGCACCACCTGCCGGACACGCCAAAATCACCTGCGGGCTATGCCAGAACCACTTGGACGACTCTCCGAAATGACCTGCCGGGCATGTTGGAACCACCTCTCAGACGTGCCAGAAGCACGTGGCGGACAGTCCGGAATCACCTGTTGGGCATACGCAACCACCTCTGACACGTACCAGAACCACGTGCCGTGCACGCCGGAACCACCTACCGGACAGACCGGAATCAACTTTTGGGCATGCCGGAACCACCAGTCAGATGTGCCAGAAACACGTGCCGGAGACGCCGGAAGCACCTGCCGAGCACGTCGCAACCACCTGCTCAACTCGCCTGAACCACCTGCCGGACACGCCAAAATCACCTGCCCGCTACACCAGCACCACTTCGGGGACAAGCCGGAATCACGTGAGGGGCATGCCGGCACAGCCTCTCAGACTGAACCTCGTGCCGGACACCACAGAACCACCTGCCGGACAGACCGGAACCACCTGCCGGACACGCCGGAACCACCGGCTCGACCCGCAGGAACGACCGCTGGACATGCAAAATCACCTGCCGGCTACGCCGGAAACACTTGGCGAACACTCCGGAATCACCTGCCGGGCATGCCGGAACCACCTCTCAGATATGCCAGAACCACGTGCCAATGACCCCGGAAGCACCTGCCGAGCACGCCGGAACCACCTGCTCGACTCGCCAGAGCCACCTGCCGGACACGCAAAAATCACCTGCCGGCTACGCCACAACCAGTTGGGGAACACTTCGGAATCACCTGCCGGGCTTGCTGGAACCACCTGACGGTCATGCCAAAATCACCTGCCAACTACGCCAGTACCGCTTGGCGGACACTGCGGAAACACCTGTCGGGCCGGCCGGAACCACATCTCAGACGTGCCAGAACCATGTGCATGAGATGCTGGAACCACACCCCGAACAGACGGAAAACACCTGCCAGACCCGTCTGAACAACCTGCCGAGCACGCCGGAGCCACCTGCTCGACTCGCCGGAACCACCTACCTGACATGCCCAAATCACCAGCCGGGTATGCCAGAACCACTTGGCGGACACTCCGGAATCATCTGCCGGACATGCCGGAACCAGCTCTCAGACACACCAGAACCACGTGCCGGAGACGCCGGAAGCACCTGCCGAGCATGCCGGAGCCACCTGATCGACTCGCCAGAAACACCTGTCGGACACGCCAAAATCACCTGCCGGGTACGACACAACCACCTGGCGGACACTCCGAAATCACCTGTCGCGCATGCCGGAACCACCTCTCAGACGTGCCGGAAGCACGTGCCGGACACGCCGGAATCACCTACCGGACAGACCGGAACCACCTGCCGAGCACGCCGGAGCCACCTGTTCGACTCGCTGGAACCACCTGCCGGACAGGCCAATATCAACTGCTGGCTATGCCAGAACCACCGGGGGGACGGTCCGGAATCACCTGCCAGCCATGGCGGAACCACCTCTCAGACGTACCAGAACCACCTGCCGGAGAAGCTGGAAACACGTCCTGGACAGTCTGGAACCACCTGCCGGCCAAGCCTGAACCACCTGCCAAGCACAACGGAACAACCTGCCGGACACGCCAAAATCACCTGCGTGTTATGCCAGAACCACTTGGAGGACTCTCTGGGATGACCTGCCGGGCATGCCGGAACCACCTCTCAGACGTGCCAGAACCATGTGGCGGACAGTCCGGAATCACCTGTTGGGCATGCGCAACCACCTCTGAGACGTACCAGCACCACATGCCGTGCAGGCTGGAACCACCTACCGGACAGACCGGAATCACCTTTCGGGCATGCCGGAACCACCTGTCAGATGTGCCAGAAACACGTGCCGGAGACGCCGGAAGCACCTGCCAAGCACGTTGGAACCACCTGCTCAACTCGCCTGAACCACCTGCCGGACACGCCAAAATCACCTGCCCGCTACACCAGCACCACTTCGGGGACAAGCCGGAATCACGTGAGGGGCATGCCGGCACTGCCTCTCAGACTGAACCTCGTGCCGGACACCACAGAACCACCTGCCGGACAGACCGGAACCACCTGCCGGACACGCCGGAACCACCGGCTCGACCCGCCGGAACGACCGCTGGACATGCAAAATCACCTGCCGGCTACGCCGGAAACACTTGGCGAACACTCCGGAATCACCTGCCGGGCATGCCGGAACCACCTCTCAGATATGCCAGAACCACGTGCCAATGACCCCGGAAGCACCTGCCGAGCACGCCGGAACCACCTGCTCGACTCTCCAGAACCACCTGCCGGACACGCAAAAATCACCTGCCGGCTACGCCACAACCAGTTGGGGAACACTTCGGAATCACCTGCCGGGCTTGCTGGAACCACCTGCCGGTCATGCCAAAATCACCTGCCAACTACGCCAGTACCACTTGGCGGACACTGTGGAAACACCTGTCGGGCCGGCCGGAACCACATCTCAGACGTGCCAGAACCATGTGCATGAGATGCTGGAACCACACCCCGAACAGACGGAAAACGCCTGCCAGACCCGTCTGAACAACCTGCCGAGCACGCCGGAGCACCTGCTCAACTCGCCGGAACCACCTACCTGACATGCCCAAATCACCAGCCGGGTATGCCAGAACCACTTGGCGGACACTCCGGAATCATCTGCCGGACATACCGGAACCAGCTCTCAGACACACCACAACCACGTGCCGGAGACGCCGGAAGCACCTGCCGAGCATGCCGGAGCCACCTGCTCGACTCGCCAGAAACACCTGCCGGACACGCCAAAATCACCTGCCGGGTACGCCAGAACCACCTGGCGGACACTCCGAAACCACCTGTCGCCCATGCCGGAACCACCTCTCACACGTGCCGGAAGCACGTGCCGGACACGCCGGAATCTCCTACCGGACAGACCGGAACCACCTGCCGAGCACGCCGGAGCCACCTGTTCGACTCGCTGGAACCACCTGCCGGACAGGCCAATATCAACTGCTGGCTATGCCAGAACCACCTGGGGGACGGTCCGGAATCACCTGCCAGCCATGGCGGAACCACCTCTCAGACGTACCAGAACCACCTGCCGGAGAAGCTGGAAACACGTCCTGGGCAGTCTGGAACCACCTGCCGGCCAAGCCTGAACCACCTGCCAAGCACAACGGAACAACCTGCCAGACACGCCAAAATCACCTGCGTGTTATGCCAGAACCACTTGGAGGCCTCTCTGGGATGACCTGCCGGGCATGCCGGAACCACCTCTCAGACGTGCCAGAACCATGTGGCGGACAGTCCGGAATCACCTGTTGGGCATGCGCAACCACCTCTGAGACGTAGCAGAACCACATGCCGTGCAGGCTGGAACCACCTACCGGACAGACCGGAATCACCTTTCGGGCATGCCGGAACCACCTGTCAGATGTGCCAGAAACACGTGCCGGAGACGCCGGAAGCACCTGCCAAGCACGTTGGAACCACCTGCTCAACTCGCCTGAACCACCTGCCGGACATGCCAAAATCACCTGCCGACTATGCCAGAACCACTTGGCGAACACTCCGGAATCACTTGCCGGGCATGCAGGAACCACCTCTCAGACATGCCAGAACCCCGTGCCAATGACCCCGGAAGCAACAGCCGAGCACGCCGGAACCACCTGCTCGACTCGCCAGAACCACCTGCCGATCACGCAAAAATCACCTGCCGGCTACGCCACAACCAGTTGGTGAGCACTTTGGAATCACCTGCCCGGCTTGCTGGAACCACCTGCCAGTCATGCCAAAATCACCTGCCAACTACGCCAGAACCGCTTGGCGGACACTGCGGAAACACCTGTCGGGCCGGCTGGAACCACATCTCAGACGTGCCAGAAACGTGTTCATGAGATGCTGGAACCACACCCCGAACAGACGGATACCACCTGCCAGAACCGCCTGAACCACCTGCTGAGCACGCAGGAACCACCTGCTCGACTCACCGGTACCACCTCCCTGACACGCCAAAATCACCTGCTGGGTATGCCAGAACCACTTGGCGGACACTCCGGAATCATCTGCCGGACATGCCGGAACCAGCTCTCAGACGTGCCGGAAGCACGTGCCAGACACGCCGGAAACACCTACCGGACAGACCGGAACCACCTGTCAAGAACGCCGGAGCCACCTGTTCGACTCGCTGGAACCACCTGCCGGACAGGCCAATATCAACTGCTGGCTATGCCAGAACCACCTGGGGGACAGTCCGGGATCACCTGCCAGCCATGGCGGAACCACCTCTCAGACGTACCAGAACCACCTGCCGGAGAAGCTGGAAACACGTCCTGGACAGACTGGAACCACGTGACAGCCATGCCTGAACCACCTGCCGAGCACGGCGGAACCACCTGCCGGACACGCCAAAATCACCTGCGGGCTACGCCAGAACCACTTGGATGACTCTCCGAAATGACCTGCCGGGCATGTTGGAACCACCTCTCAGACGTGCCAGAAGCACGTGGCGGACAGTCCGGAATCACCTGTTGAGCATACGCAACCACCTCTGACACGTACCAGAACCACGTGCCGTGCACGCCGGAACCACCTACCGGACAGACCGGAATCAACTTTTGGGCATGCCGGAACCACCAGTCATATGTGCCAGAAACACGTGCCGGAGACGCCGGAAGCACCTGCCGAGCAGGACGCAACCACCAGCTCCACTCGCCTGAACCACCTGCCGGACACGCCAAAATCACCTGCCCGCTACACCAGCACCACTTCTGGGACAAGCCGGAATCACGTGAGGGGCATGCCGGCACAGCCTCTCAGACTGAACCTCGTGCCGGACACCACAGAACCACCTGCCGGACAGACCGGAACCACCTGCCGGACACGCCGGAACCACCGGCTCGACACGCCGGAACGACCGCTGGACATGCAAAATCACCTGCCGGCTACGCCGGAAACACTTGGCGAAGACTCCGGAATCACGTGCCGGGCATGCCGGAACCACCTCTCAGATATGCCAGAACCACGTGCCAATGACCCCGGAAGCACCTGCCGAGCACGCCGGAACCACCTGCTCGACTCGCCAGAACCACCTGCAGGACACGCAAAAATCACCTGCCGGCTACGCCACAACCAGTTGGGGAACACTTCGGAATCACCTGCTGGGCTTGCTGGAACCACCTGCCGGTCATGCCGAAATCACCTGCCAACTACGACTGTACCACTTGGCGGACACTGTGGAAACACCTGTCGGGCCGGCCGGAACCACATCTCAGACGTGCCAGATCCATGTGCATGAGATGCTGGAACCACACCCCGAACAGACGGAAAACACCTGCCAGACCCGTCTGAACAACCTGCCGAGCACGCCGGAGCCACCTACCTGACATGCCCAAATCACCAGCCGGGTATGCCAGAACCACTTGGCGGACACTCCGGAATCATCTGCCGGACATGCCGGAACCAGCTCTCAGACACACCAGAACCACGTGCCGGAGACGCCGGAAGCACCTGCCGAGCATGCCGGAGCCACCTGCTCGACTCGCCAGAAACACCTGTCGGACACGCCAAAATCACCTGCCGGGTACGCCAGAACCACCTGGCGGACACTCCGAAATCACCTGTCGCGCATGCCGGAACAACCTCTCAGACGTGCCGGAAGCACGTGCCGGACACGCCGGAATCACCTACCGGACAGACCGGAACCACCTGCCGAGCACGCCGGAGCCACCTGTTCGACTCGCTGGAACCACCTGCCGGACAGGCCAATATCAACTGCTGGCTATGCCAGAACCACCTGGGGGACGGTCCGGAATCACCTGCCAGCCATGGCGGAACCACCTCTCAGACGTACCGGAACCACCTGCCGGAGAAGCTGGAAACACGTCCTGGGCGGTCTGGAACCACCTGCCGGCCAAGCCTGAACCACCTGCCAAGCACAACGGAACAACCTGCCAGAAACGCCAAAATCACCTGCATGTTACGCCAGAGCAACTTGGAGGACTCTCTGGGATGACCTGCCGGGCATGCCGGAACCACCTCTCAGACGTGCCAGAACCATGTGGCGGACAGTCCGGAATCACCTGTTGGGCATGCGCAACCACCTCTGAGACGTACCAGAACCACATGCCGTGCAGGCTGGAACCACCTACCGGACAGACCGGAATCACCTTTCGGGCATGCCGGAACCACCTGTCAGATGTGCCAGAAAAACGTGCTGGAGACGCCGGAAGCCCCTTCCAAGCACGTTGGAAGCACCTGCTCAACTCGCCTGAACCACCTGCCGGACATGCCAAAATCACCTGCCGACTATGCCAGAACCACTTGGCGAACACTCCGGAATCACTTGCCGGGCATGCAGGAACCACCTCTCAGACATGCCAGAACCCCGTGCCAATGACCCCGAAAGCACCAGCCGAGCACGCCGGAACCACCTGCTCGACTCGCCAGAACCACCTGCCGATCACGCAAAAATCACCTGCCGGCTACGCCACAACCAGTTGGTGAACACTTTGGAATCACCTGCCAGGCTTGCTGGAACCACCTGCCAGTCATGCCAAAATCACCTGCCAACTACGCCAGAACCGCTTGGCGGACACTGCGGAAACACCTGTCGGGCCGGCTGGAACCACATCTCAGACGTGCCAGAAACGTGTTCATGAGATGCTGGAACCACACCCCGAACAGACGGATACCACCTGCCAGAACCGCCTGAACCACCTGCTGAGCACGCCGGAACCACCTGCTCGACTCACCGGTACCACCTCCCTGACACGCCAAAATCACCTGCTGGGTATGCCAGAACCACTTGGCGGACACTCCGGAATCATCTGCCGGACATGCCGGAACCAGCTCTCAGACACACCAGAACCAAGTGCCGGAGACGCCGGAAGCACCTGCCGAGCATGCCGGAGCCACCTGCTCGACTCGCCAGAAACACCTGCCGGACACGCCAAAATCACCTGCCGGGTATGCCAGAACCACTTCGGGGACAAGCCGGAATCACGTGAGGGGCATGCCGGCACAGCCTCTCAGACTGAACCTCGTGCCGGACACCACAGAACCACCTGCCGGACAGACCGGAACCACCTGCCGGACACGCCGGAACCACCGGCTCGACCCGCCGGAACGACCGCTGGACATGCAAAATCACCTGCCGGCTACGCCGGAAACACTTGGCGAACACTCCGGAATCACCTGCCGGGCATGCCGGAACCACCTCTCAGATATGCCAGAACCACGCGCCAATGACCCCGGAAGCAGCTGCCGAGCACGCCGGAACCACCTGCTCGACTCGCCAGAACCACCTGCCGGACACGCAAAAATCACCTGCCGGCTACGCCACAACCAGTTGGGGAACACTTCGGAATCACCTGCCGGGCTTGCTGGAACCACCTGCCGGTCATGCCAAAATCACCTGCCAACTACGCCAGTACCACTTGGCGGACACTGTGGAAACACCTGTCGGGCCGGCCGGAACCACATCTCAGACGTGCCAGAACCATGTGCATGAGATGCTGGAACCACACCCCGAACAGACGGAAAACACCTGCCAGACCCGTCTGAACAACCTGCCGAGCACGCCGGAGCCACCTGCTCGACTCGCCGGAACCACCTACCTGACATGCCCAAATCGCCAGCCGGGTATGCCAGAACCACTTGGCGGACACTCCGGAATCATCTGCCGGACATGCCGGAACCAGCTCTCAGACACACCAGAACCACGTGCCGGAGACGCCGGAAGCACCTGCCGAGCATGCCGGAGCCACCTGCTCGACTCGCGAGAAACAACTGTCGGACACGCCAAAATCACCTGCCGGGTACGCCAGAACCACCTGATGGACACTCCGAAACCACCTGTCGTGCATGCCGGAACCACCTCTCAGACGTGCCGGAAGCACGTGCCGGACACGCCGGAATCACCTACCGGACAGACCGGAACCACCTGCCGAGCACGCGTGAGCCACCTGATCGACTCGCTGGAACCACCTGCCGGACAGGCCAATATCAACTGCTGGCTATGCCAGAACCACCTGGGGGACGGTCCGGAATCACCTGCCAGCCATGGCGGAACCACCTCTCAGACGTATCGGAACCACCTGCCGGAGAAGCTGGAAACACGTCCTGGACAGTCTGGAACCACCTGCCGGCCAAGCCTGAACCACCTGCCAAGCACAACGGAACAACCTGCCAGACACGCCAAAATCACCTGCGTGTTATGCCAGAACCACTTGGAGGACTCTCTGGGATGACCTGCCGGGCATGCCGGAACCACCTCTCAGACGTGCCAGAACCATGTGGCGGACAGTCCGGAATCACCTGTTGGGCATGCGCAACCACCTCTGAGACGTACCAGAACCACATGCCGTGCAGGCTGGAACCACCTACCGGACAGACCGGAATCACCTTTCGGGCATGCCGGAACCACCTGTCAGATGTGCCAGAAACACGTGCCGGAGACGCCGGAAGCACCTGCCAAGCACATTGGAACCACCTGCTCAACTCGCCTGAACCACCTGCCGGACATGCCAAAATCACCTGCCGACTATGCCAGAACCACTTGGCGAACACTCCGGAATCACTTGCCGGGCATGCAGGAACCACCTCTCAGACATGCCAGAACCCCGTGCCAATGACCCCGGAAGCACCAGCCGAGCACGCCGGAACCACCTGCTCGACTCGCCAGAACCACCTGCCGATCAGGCAAAAATCACCTGCCGGCTACGCCACAACCAGTTGGTGAACACTTTGGAATCACCTGCCAGGCTTGCTGGAACCACCTGCCAGTCATGCCAAAATCACCTGCCAACTACGCCAGAACCGCTTGGCGGACACTGCGGAAACACCTGTCGGGCCGGCTGGAACCACATCTCAGACGTGCCAGAAACGTGTTCATGAGATGCTGGAACCACACCCCGAACAGAAGGATACCACCTGCCAGAACCGCCTGAAGCACCTGCTGAGCACGCCGGAACCACCTGCTCGACTCACCGGTACCACCTCCCTGACACACCAAAATCACCTGCTGGGTATGACAGAACCACTTGGCGGACACTCCGGAATCATCTGCCGGACATGCCGGAACCAGCTCTCAGACACACCAGAACCAAGTGCCGGAGACGCCGGAAGCACCTGCCGAGCATGCCGGAGCCACCTGCTCGACTCGCCAGAAACACCTGCCGGACACGCCAAAATCACCTGCCGGGTATGCCAGAACCACCTGGCGGACACTACGGAATCACCTGCCGCGCATGCCGGAACCACCTCTCAGACGTGCCGGAAGCACGTGCCATGACGCCGGAAACACCTACCGGACAGACCGGAACCACCTGCCAAGAACGCTGGAGCCTCCTGTTCGACTCGCTGGAACCACCTTCCGGACAGGCCAATATCAACTGCTGGCTATGCCAGAACCACCTGGGGGACAGTCCGGTATCACCTACCAGCCATGGCGGAACCACCTCTCAGACGTACCAGAACCACCTGCTGGAGAAGCTGGAAACACGTCCTGGACAGACTGGAACCACGTGACGGCCATGCCTGAACCACCTGCCGAGCACGGCGGAACCACCTGCCGGACACGCCAAAATCACCTGCGGGCTACGCCAGAACCACTTGGACGACTCTCCGAAATGACCTGCCGGGCATGTTGGAACCACCTCTCAGACGTGCCAGAAGCACGTGGCGGACAGTCCGGAATCACCTCTTGAGCATACGCAACCACCTCTGACACGTACCAGAACCACGTGCCGCGCACGCCAGAACCACCTACCGGACAGACCGGAATCAACTTTTGGGCATGCCGGAACCACCAGTCAGATGTGCCAGAAACACGTGCCGGAGACGCCGGAAGCACCTGCCGAGCACGACGCAACCACCAGCTCAACTCGCCTGAACCACCTGCCGGACACGCCACAATCACCTGCCCGCTACACCAGCACCACTTCGGGGACAAGCCGGAATCACGTGAGGCCCATGCCGGCACAGCCTCTCAGACTGAACCTCGTGCCGGACACCACAGAACCACCTGCCAGACAGACCAGAACCACCTGCCGGACACGCCGGAACCACCGGCTCGACCCGCCGGAACGACCGCTGGACATGCAAAATCACCTGCCGGCTACGCCGGAAACACTTGGCGAACACTCCGGAATCACCTGCCGGGCATGCCGGAACCACCTCTCAGATATGCCAGAACCACGTGCCAATGATCCCGGAAGCACCTGCTGAGCACGCCGGAACCACCTGCTCGACTCGCCAGAACCACCTGCCGGACTCGCAAAAATCACCTGCCGGCTACGCCACAACCAGTTGGGGAACACTTCGGAATCACCTGCCGGGCTTGCTGGAACCACCTGCCGGTCATGCCAAAATCACCTGCCAACTACGCCAGTACCACTTGGCGGACACTGTGGAAACACCTGTCGGGCCGGCCGGAACCACATCTCAGACGTGCCAGATCCATGTGCATGAGATGCTGGAACCACACCCCGAACAGACGGAAATCACCTGCCAGACCCGTCTGAACAACCTGCCGAGCACGCCGGAGCCACCTGCTCGACTCGCCGGAACCACCAACCTGACATGCCCAAATCACCAGCCGGGTATGCCAGAACCACTTGGCGGACACTCCGGAATCATCTGCCGGACATGCCGGAACCAGCTCTCAGACACACCAGAACCACGTGCCGGAGACGCCGGAAACACCTGCCGAGCATGCCGGAGCCACCTGCTCGACTCGCCAGAAACACCTGTCGGACACGCCAAAATCACCTGCCGGGTACGCCACAACCACCTGGCGGACACTCCGAAATCACCTGTCGCGCATGCCGGAACCACCTCTCAGACGTGCCGGAAGCACGTGCCGGACACACCGGAATCACCTACCGGACAGACCGGAACCACCTGCCGAGCACGCCGGAGCCACCTGTTCGACTCGCTGGAACCACCTGCCGGACAGGCCAATATCAACTGCTGGCTATGCCAGAACCACCTGGGGGACGGTCCGGAATCACCTGCCAGCCATGGCGGAACCACCTCTCAGACGTACCAGAACCACCTGCCGGAGAAGCTGGAAACACGTCCTGGACAGTCTGGAACCACCTGCCGGCCAAGCCTGAACCACCTGCCAAGCACAACGGAACAACCTGCCAGACACGCCAAAATCACCTGCGTGTTATGCCAGAACCACTTGGAGGACTCTCTGGGATGACCTGCCGGGCATGCCGGAACCACCTCTCAGACGTGCCAGAACCATGTGGCGGACAGTCCGGAATCACCTGTTGGGCATGCGCAACCACCTCTGAGACGTACCAGAACCACATGCCGTGCAGGCTGGAACCACCTACCGGACAGACCGGAATCACCTTTCGGGCATGCCGGAACCACCTGTCAGATGTGCCAGAAACACGTGCCGGAGACGCCGGAAGCACCTGCCAAGCACGTTGGAACCACCTGCTCAACTCGCCTGAACCACCTGCCGGACATGCCAAAATCACCTGCCGACTATGCCAGAACCACTTGGCGAACACTCCGGAATCACTTGCCGGGCATGCAGGAACCACCTCTCAGACATGCCAGAACCCCGTGCCAATGACCCCGGAAGCACCAGCCGAGCACGCCGGAACCACCTGCTCGACTCGCCAGAACCACCTGCCGATCACGCAAAAATCACCTGCCGGCTACGCCACAACCAGTTGGTGAACACTTTGGAATCACCTGCCAGGCTTGCTGGAACCACCTGCCAGTCATGCCAAAATCACCTGCCAACTACGCCAGAACCGCTTGGCGGACACTGCGGAAACACCTGTCGGGCCGGCTGGAACCACATCTCAGACGTGCCAGAAACGTGTTCATGAGATGCTGGAACCACACCCCGAACAGACGGATACCACCTGCCAGAACCGCCTGAACCACCTGCTGAGCACGCCGGAACCACCTGCTCGACTCACCGGTACCACCTCCCTGACACGCCAAAATCACCTGCTGGGTATGCCAGAACCACTTGGCGGACACTCCGGAATCATCTGCCGGACATGCCGGAACCAGCACTCAGACACACCAGAACCAAGTGCCGGAGACGCCGGAAGCACCTGCCGAGCATGCCGGAGCCACCTGCTCGACTCGCCAGAAACACCTGCCGGACACGCCAAAATCACCTGCCGGGTATGCCAGAACCACTTCGGGGACAAGCCGGAATCACGTGAGGGGCATGCCGGCACAGCCTCTCAGACTGAACCTCGTGCCGGACACCACAGAACCACCTGCCGGACAGACCGGAACCACCTGCCGGACACGCCGGAACCACTGTCTCGACCCGCCGGAACGACCGCTGGACATGCAAAATCACCTGCCGGCTACGCCGGAAACACTTGGCGAACACTCCAGAATCACCTGCCGGGCATGCCGGAACCACCTCTCAGATATGCCAGAACCACGTGCCAATGACCCCGGAAGCACCTGCCGAGCACGCCGGAACCACCTGCTCGACTCGCCAGAACCACCTGCCGGACACGCAAAAATCACCTGCCGGCTACGCCACAACCAGTTGGGGAACATTTCGGAATCACCTGCCTGGCTTGCTGGAACCACCTGCCGGTCATGCCAAAATCACCTGCCAACTACGCCAGTACCACTTGGCGGACACTGTGGAAACACCTGTCGGGCCGGCCGGAACCACATCTCAGACGTGCCAGAACCATGTGCATGAGATGCTGGAACCACACCCCGAACAGACGGAAAACACCTGCCAGACCCGTCTGAACAACCTGCCGAGCACGCCGGAGCACCTGCTCGACTCGCCGGAACCACCTACCTGACATGCCCAAATCGCCAGCCGGGTATGCCAGAACCACTTGGCGGACACTCCGGAATCATCTGCCGGACATGCCGGAACCAGCTCTCAGACACACCACAACCACGTGCCGGAGACGCCGGAAGCACCTGCCGAGCATGCCGGAGCCACCTGCTCGACTCGCCAGAAACACCTGTCGGACACGCCAAAATCACCTGCCGGGTACGCCAGAACCACCTGGCGGACATTCCGAAACCACCTGTCGTGCATGCCGGAACCACCTGTCAAACGTGCCGGAAGCACGTGCCGGACACGCCGGAATCACCTACCGGACAGACCGGAACCACCTGCCGAGCACGCCGCAGCCACCTGTTCGACTCGCTGGAACCACCTGCCGGACAGGCCAATATCAACTGCTGGCTATGCCAGAACCACCTGGGGGACGGTCCGGAATCACCTGCCAGCCATGGCGGAACCACCTCTCAGACGTACCAGAACCACCTGCCGGAGAAGCTGGAAACACGTCCTGGACAGTCTGGAACCACCTGCCGGCCAAGCCTGAACCACCTGCCAAGCACAACGGAACAACCTGCCAGACACGCCAAAATCACCTGCGTGTTATGCCAGAACCACTTGGAGGACTCTCTGGGATGACCTGCCGGGCATGCCGGAACCACCTCTCAGACGTGCCAGAACCATGTGGCGGACAGTCCGGAATCACCTGTTGGGCATGCGCAACCACCTCTGAGACGTACCAGAACCACATGCCGTGCAGGCTGGAACCACCTACCGGACAGACCGGAATCACCTTTCGGGCATGCCGGAACCACCTGTCAGATGTGCCAGAAACACGTGCCGGAGACGCCGGAAGCACCTGCCAAGCACGTTGGAACCACCTGCTCAACTCGCCTGAACCACCTGCCGGACATGCCAAAATCACCTGCCGACTATGCCAGAACCACTTGGCGAACACTCCGGAATCACTTGCCGGGCATGCAGGAACCACCTCTCAGACATGCCAGAACCCCGTGCCAATGACCCCGGAAGCACCAGCCGAGCACGCCGGAACCACCTGCTCGACTCGCCAGAACCACCTGCCGATCACGCAAAAATCACCTGCTGGCTACGCCACAACCAGTTGGTGAACACTTTGGAATCACCTGCCAGGCTTGCTGGAACCACCTGCCAGTCATGCCAAAATCACCTGCCAACTACGCCAGAACCGCTTGGCGGACACTGCGGAAACACCTGTCGGGCCGGCTGGAACCACATCTCAGACGTGCCAGAAACGTGTTCATGAGATGCTGGAACCACACCCAAACAGACAGATACCACCTGCCAGAACCGCCTGAACCACCTGCTGAGCACGCCGGAACCACCTGCTCGACTCACCGGTACCACCTCCCTGACACGCCAAAATCACCTGCTGGGTATGCCAGAACCACTTGGCGGACACTCCGGAATCATCTGCCGGACATGCCGGAACCAGCTCTCAGACACACCAGAACCAAGTGCCGGAGACGCCGGAAGCACCTGCCGAGCATGCCGGAGCCACCTGCTCGACTCGCCAGAAACACCTGCCGGACACGCCAAAATCACCTGCCGGGTATGCCAGAACCACCTGGCGGACACTACGGAATCACCTGCCGCGCATGCCGGAACCACCTCTCAGACGTGCCGGAAGCACGTGCCAGACACGCCGGAAACACCTACCGGACAGACCGGAACCACCTGCCAAGCACGCCGGAGCCACCTGTTCGACTCGCTGGAACCACCTGCCGGACAGGCCAATATCAACTGCTGGCTATGCCAGAACCACATGTGGGACAGTCCGGGATCACCTGCCAGCCATGGCGGAACCACCTCTCAGACGTACCAGAACCACCTGCCGGAGAAGCTGGAAACACGTCCTGGACAGACTGGAACCACGTGACGGCCATGCCTGAACCACCTGCCGAGCACGGCGGAACCACCTTCCGGACACGCCAAAATCACCTGCGGGCTACGCCAGAACCACTTGGACGACTCTCCGGGCATGTTGGAACCACCTCTCAGACGTGCCAGAAGCACGTGGCGGACAGTCCGGAATCACCTGTTGGGCATAGGCAACCACCTCTGATACGTACCAGAACCACGTGCCGTGCACGCCGGAACCACCTACCGGACAGACCGGAATCAACTTTTGGGCATGCCGGAACCACCAGTCAGATGTGCCAGAAACACGTGCCGGAGACGCCGGAAGCACCTGCCGAGCACGTCGCAACCACCTGCTCAACTCGCCTGAACCACCTGCCGGACACGCCAAAATCACCTGCCCGCTACACCAGCACCACTTCGGGGACAAGCCGGAATCACGTGAGGGGCATGCCGGCACAGCCTCTCAGACTGAACCTCGTGCCGGACACCACAGAACCACCTGCCGGACAGACCGGAACCACCTGCCGGACACGCCGGAACCACCGGCTCGACCCGCCGGAACGACCGCTGGACATGCAAAATCACCTGCCGGCTACGCCGGAAACACTTGGCGAACACTCCGGAATCACCTGCCGGGCATGCCGGAACCACCTCTCAGATATGCCAGAACCACGTGCCAATGACCCCGGAAGCACCTGCCGAGCACACCGGAACCACCTGCTCGACTCGCCAGAACCACCTGCCGGACACGCAAAAGTCACCTGCTGGCTACGCCACAACCAGTTGGGGAACACTTCGGAATCACCTGCCGGGCTTGCTGGAACCACCTGCCGGTCATGCCAAAATCACCTGCCAACTACGCCAGTACCACTTGGCGGACACTGTGGAAACACCTGTCGGGCCGGCCGGAACCACATCTCAGACGTGCCAGAACCATGTGCATGAGATGCTGGAACCACACCCCGAACAGACGGAAAACACCTGCCAGACCCGTCTGAACAACCTGCCGAGCACGCCGGAGCCACCTGCTCGACTCGCCGGAACCACCTACCTGACATGCCCAAATCACCAGCCGGGTATGCCAGAACCACTTGGCGGACACTCCGGAATCATCTGCCGGACATGCCGGAACCAGCTCTCAGACACACCAGAACCACGTGCCGGAGACGCCGGAAGCACCTGCTGAGCATGCCGGAGCCACCTGCTCAACTCGCCAGAAACACCTGTCGGACACGCCAAAATCACCTGCCGGGTACGCCAGAACCACCTGGCGGACACTCCGAAATCACCTGTCGCGCATGCCGGAACCACCTCTCAGACGTGCCGGAAGCACGTGCCGGACACGCCGGAATCACCTAGCGGACAGACCGGAACCACCTGCCGAGCACGCCGGAGCCACCTGTTCGACTCGCTGGAACCACCTGCCGGACAGGCCAATATCAACTGCTGGCTATGCCAGAACCACCTGGCGGACAGTCCGGGATCACCTGCCAGCCATGGCGGAACCACCTCTCAGACGTACCAGAACCACCTGCCGGAGAAGCTGGAAACACGTCCTGGACAGACTGGAACCACGTGACGGCCATGCCTGAACCACCTGCCGAGCACGGCGGAACCACCTGCCGGACACGCCAAAATCACCTGCGGGCTACGCCAGAACCACTTGGACGACTCTCCGGGCATGTTGGAACCACCTCTCAGATGTGCCAGAAGCACGTGGCGGACAGTCCGGAATCACCTGTTGGGCATAGGCAACCACCTCTGACACGTACCAGAACCACGTGCCGTGCACGCCGGAACCACCTACTGGACAGACCGGAATCAACTTTTGGGCATGCCGGAACCACCAGTCAGATGTGCCAGAAACACGTGCCGGAGACGCCGGAAGCACCTGCCGAGCACGTCGCAACCACCTGCTCAACTCGCCTGAACCACCTGCCGGACACGCCAAAATCACCTGCCCGCTACACCAGCACCACTTCGGGGACAAGCCGGAATCACGTGAGGGGCATGCCGGCACAGCCTCTCAGACTGAACCTCGTGCCGGACACCACAGAACCACCTGCCGGACAGACCGGAACCACCTGCCGGACACGCCGGAACCACCGGCTCGACCCGCCGGAACGACCGCTGGACATGCAAAATCACCTGCCGGCTACGCCGGAAACACTTGGCGAACACTCCGGAATCACCTGCCGGGCATGCCGGAACCACCTCTCAGATATGCCAGAACCACGTGCCAATGACCCCGGAAGCACCTGCCGAGCACGCCGGAACCACCTGCTCGACTCGCCAGAACCACCTGCCGGACACGCAAAAGTCACCTGCTGGCTACGCCACAACCAGTTGGGGAACACTTCGGAATCACCTGCCGGGCTTGCTGGAACCACCTGCCGGTCATGCCAAAATCACCTGCCAACTACGCCAGTACCACTTGGCGGACACTGTGGAAACACCTGTCGGGCCGGCCGGAACCACATCTCAGACGTGCCAGAACCATGTGCATGAGATGCTGGAACCACACCCCGAACAGACGGAAAACACCTGCCAGACCCGTCTGAACAACCTGCCGAGCTCGCAGGAGCCACCTGCTCGACTCGCCGGAACCACCTGCCGATCACGCAAAAATCACCTGCCGGCTACGCCACAACCAGTTGGTGAACACTTTGGAATCACCTGCCAGGCTTGCTGGAACCACCTGCCAGTCATGCCAAAATCACCTGCCAACTACGCCAGAACCGCTTGGCGGACACTGCGGAAACACCTGTCGGGCCGTCTGGAACCACATCTCAGACGTGCCAGAAACGTGTTCATGAGATGCTGGAACCACACCCCGAACAGACGGATACCACCTGCCAGAACCGCCTGAACCACCTGCTGAGCACGCCGGAACCACCTGCTCGACTCACCGGTACCACCTCCCTGACACGCCAAAATCACCTGCTGGGTATGCCAGAACCACTTGGCGGACACTCCGGAATCATCTGCCGGACATGCCGGAACCAGCTCTCAGACACACCAGAACCAAGTGCCGGAGACGCCGGAAGCACCTGCCGAGCATGCCGGAGCCACCTGCTCGACTCGCCAGAAACACCTGCCGGACACGCCAAAATCACCTGCCGGGTATGCCAGAACCACTTCGGGGACAAGCCGGAATCACGTGAGGGGCATGCCGGCACAGCCTCTCAGACTGAACCTCGTGCCGGACACCACAGAACCACCTGCCGGACAGACCGGAACCACCTGCCGGACACGCCGGAACCACCGGCTCGACCCGCCGGAACGACCGCTGGACATGCAAAATCACCTGCCGGCTACGCCGGAAACACTTGGCGAACACTCCGGAATCACCTGCCGGGCATGCCGGAACCACCTCTCAGATATGCCAGAACCACGTGCCAATGACCCCGGAAGCACCTGCCGAGCACGCCGGAACCACCTGCTCGACTCGCCAGAACCACCTGCCGGACACGCAAAAATCACCTGCCGGCTACGCCACAACCAGTTGGGGAACATTTCGGAATCACATGCCGGGCTTGCTGGAACCACCTGCCGGTCATGCCAAAATCACCTGCCAACTACGCCAGTACCACTTGGCGGACACTGTGGAAACACCTGTCGGGCCGGCCGGAACCACATCTCAGACGTGCCAGAACCATGTGCATGAGATGCTGGAACCACACCCCGAACAGACGGAAAACACCTGCCAGACCCGTCTGAACAACCTGCAGAGCACGACGGAGCACCTGCTCGACTCGCCGGAACCACCTACCTGACATGCCCAAATCGCCAGCCGGGTATGCCAGAACCACTTGGCGGACACTCCGGAATCATCTGCCGGACATGCCGGAACCAGCTCTCAGACACACCACAACCACGTGCCGGAGACGCCGGAAGCACCTGCCGAGCATGCCGGAGCCACCTGCTCGACTCGCCAGAAACACCTGTCGGACACGCCAAAATCACCTGCCGGGTACGCCAGAACCACCTGGCGGACATCCCAAAACCACCTGTCGTGCATGCCGGAACCACCTGTCAAACGTGCCGGAAGCACGTGCCGGACACGCCGGAATCACCTACCGGACAGACCGGAACCACCTGCCGAGCACGCCGGAGCCACCTGTTCGACTCGCTGGAACCACCTGCCGGACAGGCCAATATCAACTGCTGGCTATGCCAGAACCACCTGGGGGACGGTCCGGAATCACCTGCCAGCCATGGCGGAACCACCTCTCAGACGTACCAGAACCACCTGCCGGAGAAGCTGGAAACACGTCCTGGACAGTCTGGAACCACCTGCCGGCCAAGCCTGAACCACCTGCCAAGCACAACGGAACAACCTGCCAGACACGCCAAAATCACCTGCGTGTTATGCCAGAACCACTTGGAGGACTCTCTGGGATGACCTGCCGGGCATGCCGGAACCACCTCTCAGACGTGCCAGAACCATGTGGCGGACAGTCCGGAATCACCTGTTGGGCATGCGCAACCACCTCTGAGACGTACCAGAACCACATGCCGTGCAGGCTGGAACCACCTACCGGACAGACCGGAATCACCTTTCGGGCATGCCGGAACCACCTGTCAGATGTGCCAGAAACACGTGCCGGAGACGCCGGAAGCACCTGCCAAGCACGTTGGAACCACCTGCTCAACTCGCCTGAACCACCTGCCGGACATGCCAAAATCACCTGCCGACTATGCCAGAACCACTTGGCGAACACTCCGGAATCACTTGCCGGGCATGCAGGAACCACCTCTCAGACATGCCAGAACCCCGTGCCAATGACCCCGGAAGCACCAGCCGAGCACGCCGGAACCACCTGCTCGACTCGCCAGAACCACCTGCCGATCACGCAAAAATCACCTGCTGGCTACGCCACAACCAGTTGGTGAACACTTTGGAATCACCTGCCAGGCTTGCTGGAACCACCTGCCAGTCATGCCAAAATCACCTGCCAACTACGCCAGAACCGCTTGGCGGACACTGCGGAAACACCTGTCGGGCCGGCTGGAACCACATCTCAGACGTGCCAGAAACGTGTTCATGAGATGCTGGAACCACACCCAAACAGACGGATACCACCTGCCAGAACCGCCTGAACCACCTGCTGAGCACGCCGGAACCACCTGCTCGACTCACCGGTACCACCTCCCTGACACGCCAAAATCACCTGCTGGGTATGCCAGAACCACTTGGCGGACACTCCGGAATCATCTGCCGGACATGCCGGAACCAGCTCTCAGACACACCAGAACCAAGTGCCGGAGACGCCGGAAGCACCTGCCGAGCATGCCGGAGCCACCTGCTCGACTCGCCAGAAACACCTGCCGGACACGCCAAAATCACCTGCCGGGTATGCCAGAACCACCTGGCGGACACTACGGAATCACCTGCCGCGCATGCCGGAACCACCTCTCAGACGTGCCGGAAGCACGTGCCAGACACGCCGGAAACACCTACCGGACAGACCGGAACCACCTGCCAAGCACACCGGAGCCACCTGTTCGACTCGCTGGAACCACCTGCCGGACAGGCCAATATCAACTGCTGGCTATGCCAGAACCACCTGGGGGACAGTCCGGGATCACCTGCCAGCCATGGCGGAACCACCTCTCAGACGTACCAGAACCACCTGCCGGAGAAGCTGGAAACACGTCCTGGACAGACTGGAACCACGTGACGGCCATGCCTGAACCACCTGCCGAGCACGGCGGAACCACCTGCCGGACACGCCAAAATCACCTGCGGGCTACGCCAGAACCACTTGGACGACTCTCCGAAATGACCTGCCGGGCATGTTGGAACCACCTCTCAGACGTGCCAGAAGCGCGTGGCGGACAGTCCGGAATCACCAGTTGGGCATACGCAACCACCTCTGACACGTACCAGAACCACGTGCCGTGCACGCCGGAACCTCCTACCGGACAGACCGGAATCAACTTTTGGGCATGCCGGAACCACCAGTCAGATGTGCCAGAAACACGTGCCGGAGACGCCGGAAGCACCGGCCGAGCACGTCCCAACCACCTGCTCAACTCGCCTGAACCACCTGCCGGACACGCCAAAATCACCTGCCCGCTACACCAGCACCACTTCAGGGACAAGCCGGAATCATGTGAGGGGCATGCTGGCACAGCCTCTCAGACTGAACCTCGTGCCGGACACCACAGAACCACCTGCCGGACAGACCGGAACCACCTGCCGGACACGCCGGAACCACCGGCTCGACCCGCCGGAACGACCGCTGGACATGCAAAATCACCTGCCGGCTACGCCGGAAACACTTGGCGAACACTCCGGAATCACCTGCCGGGCATGCCGGAACCACCTCTCAGATATGCCAGAACCACGTGCCAATGACCCCGGAAGCACCTGCCGAGCACGCCGAACCACCTGCTCGACTCGCCAGAACCACCTGCCGGACACGCAAAAATCACCTGCCGGCTACGCCACAACCAGTTGGGGAACACTTCGGAATCACCTGCCGGGCTTGCTGGAACCACCTGCCGGTCATGCCAAAATCACCTGCCAACTACGCCAGTACCACTTGGCGGACACTGTGGAAACACCTGTCGGGCCGGCCGGAACCACATCTCAGACGTGCCAGAACCATGTTCATGAGATGCTGGAACCACACCCCGAACAGACGGAAAACACCTGCCAGACCCGTCTGAACAACCTGCCGAGCACGCCGGAGCCACCTACCTGACATGCCCAAATCACCAGCCGGGTATGCCAGAACCACTTGGCGGACACTCCGGAATCATCTGCCGGACATGCCGGAACCAGCTCTCAGACACACCAGAACCACGTGCCGGAGACGCCGGAAGCACCTGCTGAGCATGCCGGAGCCACCTGCTCAACTCGCAGGAAACACCTGCCGGACACGCCAAAATCACCTGCCGGGTACGCCAGAACCACCTGGCGGACAGTCCGAAACCACCTGTCGCGCATGCCGGAACCACCTCTCAGACGTGCCGGAAGCACGTGCCGGACACGCCGGAATCACCAAAGGGAATGACCGGAACCACCTGCCGAGCACGCCGGAGCCACCTGTTCGACTCGCTGGAACCACCTGCCGGACAGGCCAATATCAACTGCTGGCTATGCCAGAACCACCTGGGGGACGGTCCGGAATCACCTGCCAGCCATGGCGGAACCACCTCTCAGACGTACCAGAACCACCTGCCGGAGAAGCTGGACCACGTCCTGGACAGTCTGGAACCACCTGCCGGCCAAGCCTGAACCACCTGCCAAGCACAACGGAATAACCTGCCGGACACGCCAAAATCACCTGCATGTTATGCCAGAACCACTTGGAGGACTCTCTGGGATGACCTGCCGGGCATGCCGGAACCACCTCTCAGACGTGCCAGAACCATGTGGCGGACAGTCCGGAATCACCTGTTGGGCATGCGCAACCACCTCTGAGACGTACCAGAACCACATGCCGTGCAGGCTGGAACCACCTACCGGACAGACCGGAATCACCTTTCGGGCATGCCGGAACCACCTGTCAGATGTGCCAGAAACACGTGCCGGAGACGCCGGAAGCACCTGCCAAGCACGTTGGAACCACCTGCTCAACTCGCCTGAACCACCTGCCGGACATGCCAAAATCACCTGCCGACTATGCCAAAACCACTTGGCGAACACTCCGGAATCACTTGCCGGGCATGCAGGAACCACCTCTCAGACATGCCAGAACCCCGTGCCAATGACCCCGGAAACACCAGCCGAGCACGCCGGAACCACCTGCTCGACTCGCCAGAACCACCTGCCGATCACGCAAAAATCACGTGCCGGCTACGCCACAACCAGTTGGTGAACACTTTGGAATCACCTGCCAGGCTTGCTGGAACCACCTGCCAGTCATGCCAAAATCACCTGCCAACTACGCCAGAACCGCTTGGCGGACACTGCGGAAACACCTGTCGGGCCGGCTGGAACCACATCTCAGACGTGCCAGAAACGTGTTCATGAGATGCTGGAACCACACCCCGAACAGACGGATACCACCAGACAGAACCGCCTGAACCAGCTGCTGAGCACGCCGGAACCACCTGCTCGACTGACCGGTACCACCTCCCTGACACGCCAAAATCACCTGCTGGGTATGCCAGAACCACTTGGCGGACACTCCGGAATCATCTGCCGGACATGCCGGAACCAGCTCTCAGACACACCAGAACCAAGTGCCGGAGACCCCGGAAGCACCTGCCGAGCATGCCGGAGCCACCTGCTCGACTCGCCAGAAACACCTGCCGGACACGCCAAAATCACCTGCCGGGTATGCCAGAACCACTTCGGGGACAAGCCGGAATCACGTGAGGGGCATGCCGGCACAGCCTCTCAGACTGAACCTCGTGCCGGACACCACAGAACCACCTGCCGGACAGACCGGAACCACCTGCCGGACACGCCGGAACCACCGGCTCGACCCGCCGGAACGACCGCTGGACATGCAAAATCACCTGCCGGCTACGCCGGAAACACTTGGCGAACACTCCGGAATCACCTGCCGGGCATGCCGGAACCACCTCTCAGATATGCCAGAACCACGTGCCAATGACCCCGGAAGCACCTGCCGAGCACGCCGGAACCACCTGCTCGACTCGCCAGAACCACCTGCCGGACACGCAAAAATCACCTGCCGGCTACGCCACAACCAGTTGGGGAACACTTCGGAATCACCTGCCGGGCTTGCTGGAACCACCTGCCGGTCATGCCAAAATCACCAGCCAACTACGCCAGTACCACTTGGCGGACACTGTGGAAACACCTGTCGGGCCGGCCGGAACCACATCTCAGACGTGCCAGAACCATGTGCATGAGATGCTGGAACCACACCCCGAACAGACGGAAAACACCTGCCAGACGCGTCTGAACAACCTGCCGAGCACGCCGGAGCCACCTACCTGACATGCGCAAATCACCAGCCGGGTATGCCAGAACCACTTGGCGGACACTCCGGAATCATCTGCCGGACATGCCGGAACCAGCTCTCAGACACACCAGAACCACGTGCCGGAGACGCCGGAAGCACCTGCTGAGCATGCCGGAGCCACCTGCTCAACTCGCCAGAAACACCTGTCGGACACGCCAAAATCACCTGCCGGGTACGCCAGAACCACCTGGCGGACAGTCCGAAACCACCTGTCGCGCATGCCGGAACCACCTCTCAGACGTGCCGGAAGCACGTGCCGGACACGCCGGAATCACCTACCGGAATGACCGGAACCACCTGCCGAGCACGCCGGAGCCACCTGTTCGACTCGCTGGAACCACCTGCCGGACAGGCCAATATCAACTGCTGGCTATGCCAGAACCACCTGGGGGACGGTCCGGAATCACCTGCCAGCCATGGCGGAACCACCTCTCAGACGTACCAGAACCACCTGCCGGAGAAGCTGGAAACACGTCCTGGACAGTCTGGAACCACCTGCCGGCCAAGCCTGAACCACCTGCCAAGCACAACGGAATAACCTGCCGGACACGCCAAAATCACCTGCGTGTTATGCCAGAACCACTTGGAGGACTCTCTGGGATGACCTGCCGGGCATGCCGGAACCACCTCTCAGACGTGCCAGAACCATGTGGCGGACAGTCCGGAATCACCTGTTGGGCATGCGCAACCACCTCTGAGACGTACCAGAACCACATGCCGTGCAGGCTGGAACCACCTACCGGACAGACCGGAATCACCTTTCGGGCATGCCGGAACCACCTGTCAGATGTGCCAGAAACACGTGCCGGAGACGCCGGAAGCACCTGCCAAGCACGTTGGAACCACCTGCTCAACTCGCCTGAACCACCTGCCGGACATGCCAAAATCACCTGCCGACTATGCCAGAACCACTTGGCGAACACTCCGGAATCACTTGCCGGGCATGCAGGAACCACCTCTCAGACATGCCAGAACCCCGTGCCAATGACCCCGGAAGCACCAGCCGAGCACGCCGGAACCACCTGCTCGACTCGCCAGAACCACCTGCCGATCACGCAAAAATCACCTGCCGGCTACGCCACAACCAGTTGGTGAACACTTTGGAATCACCTGCCAGGCTTGCTGGAACCACCTGCCAGTCATGCCAAAATCACCTGCCAACTACGCCAGAACCGCTTGGCGGACACTGCGGAAACACCTGTCGGGCCGGCTGGAACCACATCTCAGACGTGCCAGAAACGTGTTCATGAGATGCTGGAACCACACCCCGAACAGACGGATACCACCTGCCAGAACCGCCTGAACCACCTGCTGAGCATGCCAGAACCACCTGCTCGACTCACCGGTACCACCTCCCTGACACGCCAAAATCACCTGCTGGGTATGCCAGAACCACTTGGCGGACACTCCGGAATCATCTGCCGGACATGCCGGAACCAGCTCTCAGACACACCAGAACCAAGTGCCGGAGACGCCGGAAGCACCTGCCGAGCATGCCGGAGCCACCTGCTCGACTCGCCAGAAACACCTGCCGGACACGCCAAAATCACCTGCCGGGTATGCCAGAACCACTTCGGGGACAAGCCGGAATCACGTGAGGGGCATGCCGGCACAGCCTCTCAGACTGAACCTCGTGCCGGACACCACAGAACCACCTGCCGGACAGACCGGAACCACCTGCCGGACACGCCGGAACCACCGGCTCGACCCGCCGGAACGACCGCTGGACATGCTAAATCACCTGCCGGCTACGCCGGAAACACTTGGCGAACACTCCGGAATCACCTGCCGGGCATGCCGGAACCACCTCTCAGGTATGCCAGAACCACGTGCCAATGACCCCGGAAGCACCTGCCGAGCACGCCGGAACCACCTGCTCGACTCGCCAGAACCACCTGCCGGACACGCAAAAATCACCTGCCGGCTACGCCACAACCAGTTGGGGAACACTTCGGAATCACCTGCCGGGCTTGCTGGAACCACCTGCCGGTCATGCCAAAATCACCAGCCAACTACGCCAGTACCACTTGGCGGACACTGTGGAAACACCTTTCGGGCCGTCCGGAACCACATCTCAGACGTGCCAGAACCATGTGCATGAGATGCTGGAACCACACCCCGAACAGACGGAAATCGCCTGCCAGACCCGTCTGAACAACCTGCCGAGCACGCCGGAGCCACCTGCTCGACTCGCCGGAACCACCTACCTGACATGCCCAAATCACCAGCCGGGTATGCCAGAACCACTTGGCGGACACTCCGGAATCATCTGCTGGACATGCCGGAACCAGCTCTCAGACACACCAGAACCACGTGCCGGAGACGCCGGAAGCACCTGCCGAGCATGCCGGAGCCACCTGCTCGACTCGCCAGAAACACCTGTCGGACACACCAAAATCACCTGCCGGGTACGCCAGAACCACCTGGCGGACACTCCGAAATCACCTGTCGCGCATGCCGGAACCACCTCTCAGACGTGCCGGAAGCACGTGCCGGACACACCGGAATCACCTACCGGACAGACCGGAACCACCTGCCGAGCACGCCGCAGCCACCTGTTCGACTCGCTGGAACCACCTGCCGGACAGGCCAATATCAACTGCTGGCTATGCCAGAACCACCTGGGGGACGGTCCGGAATCACCTGCCAGCCATGGCGGAACCACCTCTCAGACGTACCAGAACCACCTGCCGGAGAAGCTGGAAACACGTCCTGGACAGTCTGGAACCACCTGCCGGCCAAGCCTGAACCACCTGCCAAGCACAACGGAACAACCTGCCAGACACGCCAAAATCACCTGCGTGTTATGCCAGAACCACTTGGAGGACTCTCTGGGATGACCTGCCGGGCATGCCGGAACCACCTCTCAGACGTGCCAGAACCATGTGGCGGACAGTCCGGAATCACCTGTTGGGCATGCGCAACCACCTCTGAGACGTACCAGAACCACATGCCGTGCAGGCTGGAACCACCTACCGGACAGACCGGAATCACCTTCGGGCATGCCGGAACCACCTGTCAGATGTGCCAGAAACACGTGCCGGAGACGCCGGAAGCACCTGCCAAGCACGTTGGAACCACCTGCTCAACTCGCCTGAACCACCTGCCGGACATGCCAAAATCACCTGCCGACTATGCCAGAACCACTTGGCGAACACTCCGGAATCACTTGCCGGGCATGCAGGAACCACCTCTCAGACATGCCAGAACCCCGTGCCAATGACCCCGGAAGCACCAGCCGAGCACGCCGGAACCACCTGCTCGACTCGCCAGAACCACCTGCCGATCACGCAAAAATCACGTGCCGGCTACGCCACAACCAGTTGGTGAACACTTTGGAATCACCTGCCAGGCTTGCTGGAACCACCTGCCAGTCATGCCAAAATCACCTGCCAACTACGCCAGAACCGCTTGGCGGTCACTGCGGAAACACCTGTCGGGCCGGCTGGAACCACATCTCAGACGTGCCAGAAACGTGTTCATGAGATGCTGGAACCACACCCCGAACAGACGGATACCACCTGCCAGAACCGCCTGAACCACCTGCTGAGCATGCCGGAACCACCTGCTCGTCTCACCGGTACCACCTCCCTGACATGCCAAAATCACCTGCTGGGTATGCCAGAACCACTTGGCGGACACTCCGGAATCATCTGCCGGACATGCCGGAACCAGCTCTCAGACACACCAGAACCAAGTGCCGGAGACGCCGGAAGCACCTGCCGAGCATGCCGGAGCCACCTGCTCGACTCGCCAGAAACACCTGCCGGAAACGCCAAAATCACCTGCCGGGTATGCCAGAACCACCTGGCGGACACTACGGAATCACCTGCCGTGCATGCCGGAACCACCTCTCAGACGTGCCGGAAGCACGTGCCAGACACGCCGGAAACACCTACCGGACAGACCGGAACCACCTGCCAAGAACGCCGGAGCCACCTGTTCGACTCGCTGGAACCACCTGCCGGACAGGCCAATATCAACTGCTGGCTATGCCAGAACCACCTGGGGGACAGTCCGGGATCACCTGCCAGCCATGGCGGAACCACCTCTCAGACGTACCAGAACCACCTGCCGGAGAAGCTGGAAACACGTCCTGGACAGACTGGAACCACGTGACGGCCATGCCTGAACCACCTGCCAAGCACGGCGGAACCACCTGCCGGACACGCCAAAATCACCTGCGGGCTACGCCAGAACCACTTGGACGACTCTCCGGGCATGTTGGAACCACCTCTCAGACGTGCCAGAAGCACGAGGCGGACAGTCCGGAATGACCTGTTGGGCATACGCAACCACCTCTGACACGTACCAGAACCACGTCCCGTGCACGCCGGAACCACCTACCGGACAGACCGGAATCAACTTTTGGGCATGCCGGAACCACCAGTCAGATATGCCAGAACCACGTGCCAATGACCCCGGAAGCACCTGCCGAGCACGCCGGAACCACCTGCTCGACTCGCCAGAACCACCTGCCGGACACGCAAAAATCACCTGCCGGCTACGCCACAACCAGTTGGGGAACACTTCGGAATCACCTGCCGGGCTTGCTGGAACCACCTGCCGGTCATGCCAAAATCACCTGCCAACTACGCCAGTACCACTTGGCGGACACTGTGGAAACACCTGTCGGGCCGGCCGGAACCACATCTCAGACGTGCCAGAACCATGTGCATGAGATGCTGGAACCACACCCCGAACAGACGGAAAACACCTGCCAGACGCGTCTGAACAACCTGCCGAGCACGCCGGAGCCACCTACCTGACATGCCCAAATCACCAGCCGGGTATGCCAGAACCACTTGGCGGACACTCCGGAATCATCTGCCGGACATGCCGGAACCAGCTCTCAGACACACCAGAACCACGTGCCGGAGACGCCGGAAGCACCTGCCGAGCATGCCGGAGCCACATGCTCGACTCGCCAGAAACACCTGCCGGACACGCCAAAATCACCTGCCGGGTACGCCAGAACCACCTGGCGGACACTCCGAAACCACCTGTCGCGCATGCCGGAACCACCTCTCAGACGTGTCGGAAGCATGTGCCGGACACGCCAGAATCTCCTACCGGACAGACCGGAACCACCTGCCGAGCACGCCGGAGCCACCTGTTCGACTCGCTGGAACCACCTGCCGGACAGGCCAATATCAACTGCTGGCTATGCCAGAACCACCTGGGGGACGGTCCGGAATCACCTGCCAGCCATGGCGGAACCACCTCTCAGACGTACCAGAACCACCTGCCGGAGAAGCTGGAAACACGTCCTGGACAGTCTGGAACCACCTGCCGGCCAAGCCTGAACCACCTGCCAAGCACAACGGAACAACCTGCCGGACACGCCAAAATCACCTGCGTGTTATGCCAGAACCACTTGGAGGACTCTCTGGGATGACCTGCCGGGCATGCCGGAACCACCTCTCAGACGTGCCAGAACCATGTGGCGGACAGTCCGGAATCACCTGTTGGGCATGCGCAACCACCTCTGAGACGTACCAGAACCACATGCCGTGCAGGCTGGAACCACCTACCGGACAGACCGGAATCACCTTCGGGCATGCCGGAACCACCTGTCAGATGTGCCAGAAACACGTGCCGGAGACGCCGGAAGCACCTGCCAAGCACGTTGGAACCACCTGCTCAACTCGCCTGAACCACCTGCCGGACATGCCAAAATCACCTGCCGACTATGCCAGAACCACTTGGCGAACACTCCGGAATCACTTGCCGGGCATGCAGGAACCACCTCTCAGACATGCCAGAACCCCGTGCCAATGACCCCGGAAGCACCAGCCGAGCACGCCGGAACCACCTGCTCGACTCGCCAGAACCACCTGCCGATCACGCAAAAATCACGTGCCGGCTACGCCACAACCAGTTGGTGAACACTTTGGAATCACCTGCCAGGCTTGCTGGAACCACCTGCCAGTCATGCCAAAATCACCTGCCAACTACGCCAGAACCGCTTGGCGGTCACTGCGGAAACACCTGTCGGGCCGGCTGGAACCACATCTCAGACGTGCCAGAAACGTGTTCATGAGATGCTGGAACCACACCCCGAACAGACGGATACCACCTGCCAGAACCGCCTGAACCACCTGCTGAGCATGCCGGAACCACCTGCTCGTCTCACCGGTACCACCTCCCTGACATGCCAAAATCACCTGCTGGGTATGCCAGAACCACTTGGCGGACACTCCGGAATCATCTGCCGGACATGCCGGAACCAGCTCTCAGACACACCAGAACCAAGTGCCGGAGACGCCGGAAGCACCTGCCGAGCATGCCGGAGCCACCTGCTCGACTCGCCAGAAACACCTGCCGGAAACGCCAAAATCACCTGCCGGGTATGCCAGAACCACCTGGCGGACACTACGGAATCACCTGCCGTGCATGCCGGAACCACCTCTCAGACGTGCCGGAAGCACGTGCCAGACACGCCGGAAACACCTACCGGACAGACCGGAACCACCTGCCAAGAACGCCGGAGCCACCTGTTTGACTCGCTGGAACCACCTGCCGGACAGGCCAATATCAACTGCTGGCTATGCCAGAACCACCTGGGGGACAGTCCGGGATCACCTGCCAGCCATGGCGGAACCACCTCTCAGACGTACCAGAACCACCTGCCGGAGAAGCTGGAAACACGTCCTGGACAGACTGGAACCACGTGACGGCCATGCCTGAACCACCTGCCAAGCACGGCGGAACCACCTGCCGGACACGCCAAAATCACCTGCGGGCTACGCCAGAACCACTTGGACGACTCTCCGGGCATGTTGGAACCACCTCTCAGACGTGCCAGAAGCACGAGGCGGACAGTCCGGAATGACCTGTTGGGCATACGCAACCACCTCTGACACGTACCAGAACCACGTCCCGTGCACGCCGGAACCACCTACCGGACAGACCGGAATCAACTTTTGGGCATGCCGGAACCACCAGTCAGATATGCCAGAACCACGTGCCAATGACCCCGGAAGCACCTGCCGAGCACGCCGGAACCACCTGCTCGACTCGCCAGAACCACCTGCCGGACACGCAAAAATCACCTGCCGGCTACGCCACAACCAGTTGGGGAACACTTCGGAATCACCTGCCGGGCTTGCTGGAACCACCTGCCGGTCATGCCAAAATCACCTGCCAACTACGCCAGTACCACTTGGCGGACACTGTGGAAACACCTGTCGGGCCGGCCGGAACCACATCTCAGACGTGCCAGAACCATGTGCATGAGATGCTGGAACCACACCCCGAACAGACGGAAAACACCTGCCAGACGCGTCTGAACAACCTGCCGAGCACGCCGGAGCCACCTACCTGACATGCCCAAATCACCAGCCGGGTATGCCAGAACCACTTGGCGGACACTCCGGAATCATCTGCCGGACATGCCGGAACCAGCTCTCAGACACACCAGAACCACGTGCCGGAGACGCCGGAAGCACCTGCCGAGCATGCCGGAGCCACATGCTCGACTCGCCAGAAACACCTGCCGGACACGCCAAAATCACCTGCCGGGTACGCCAGAACCACCTGGCGGACACTCCGAAACCACCTGTCGCGCATGCCGGAACCACCTCTCAGACGTGTCGGAAGCATGTGCCGGACACGCCAGAATCTCCTACCGGACAGACCGGAACCACCTGCCGAGCACGCCGGAGCCACCTGTTCGACTCGCTGGAACCACCTGCCGGACAGGCCAATATCAACTGCTGGCTATGCCAGAACCACCTGGGGGACGGTCCGGAATCACCTGCCAGCCATGGCGGAACCACCTCTCAGACGTACCAGAACCACCTGCCGGAGAAGCTGGAAACACGTCCTGGGCAGTCTGGAACCACCTGCCGGCCAAGCCTGAACCACCTGCCAAGCACAACGGAATAACCTGCCGGACACGCCAAAATCACCTGCGTGTTATGCCAGAACCACTTGGAGGACTCTCTGGGATGACCTGCCGGGCATGCCGGAACCACCTCTCAGACGTGCCAGAACCATGTGGCGGACAGTCCGGAATCACCTGTTGGGCATGCGCAACCACCTCTGAGACGTACCAGAACCACATGCCGTGCAGGCTGGAACCACCTACCGGACAGACCGGAATCACCTTTCGGGCATGCCGGAACCACCTGTCAGACGTGCCAGAAACACGTGCCGGAGACGCCGGAAGCACCTGCCAAGCACGTTGGAACCACCTGCTCAACTCGCCTGAACCACCTGCCGGACATGCCAAAATCACCTGCCGACTATGCCAGAACCACTTGGCGAACACTCCGGAATCACTTGCCGGGCATGCAGGAACCACCTCTCAGACATGCCAGAACCCCGTGCCAATGACCCCGGAAGCACCAGCCGAGCACGCCGGAACCACCTGCTCGACTCGCCAGAACCACCTGCCGATCACGCAAAAATCACCTGCCGGCTACGCCACAACCAGTTGGTGAACACTTTGGAATCACCTGCCAGGCTTGCTGGAACCACCTGCCAGTCATGCCAAAATCACCTGCCAACTACGCCAGAACCGCTTGGCGGACACTGCGGAAACACCTGTCGGGCCGGCTGGAACCACATCTCAGACGTGCCAGAAACGTGTTCATGAGATGCTGGAACCACACCCCGAACAGACGGATACCACCTGCCAGAACCGCCTGAACCACCTGCTGAGCACGCCGGAACCACCTGCTCGACTCACCGGTACCACCTCCCTGACACGCCAAAATCACCTGCTGGGTATGCCAGAACCACTTGGCGGACACTCCGGAATCATCTGCCGGACATGCCGGAACCAGCTCTCAGACACACCAGAACCAAGTGCCGGAGACGCCGGAAGCACCTGCCGAGCATGCCGGAGCCACCTGCTCGACTCGCCAGAAACACCTGCCGGACACGCCAAAATCACCTGCCGGGTATGCCAGAACCACTTCGGGGACAAGCCGGAATCACGTGAGGGGCATGCCGACACAGCCTCTCAGACTGAACCTCGTGCCTGACACCACAGAACCACCTGCCGGACAGACCGGAACCACCTGCCGGACACGCCGGAACCACCGGCTCGACCCGCCGGAACGACCGCTGGACATGCAAAATCACCTGCCGGCTACGCCGGAAACACTTGGCGAACACTCCGGAATCACCTGCCGGGCATGCCGGAACCACCTCTCAGATATGCCAGAACCACGTGCCAATGACCCCGGAAGCACCTGCCGAGCACGCCGGAACCACCTGCTCGACTCGCCAGAACCACCTGCCGGACACGCAAAAATCACCTGCCGGCTACGCCACAACCAGTTGGGGAACACTCCGAAACCACCTGTCGCGCATGCCGGAACCACCTCTCAGACGTGCCGGAAGCACGTGCCGGACACGCCGGAATCACCTACCAGACAGACCGGAACCACCTGCCGAGCACGCCGGAGCCACCTGTTCGACTCGCTGGAACCACCTGCCGGACAGGCCAATATCAACTGCTGGCTAGGCCAGAACCACCTGGGGGACGGTCCGGAATCACCTGCCAGCCATGGCGGAACCACCTCTCAGACGTACCAGAACCACCTGCCGCAGAAGCTGGAAACACGTCCTGTGCAGTCTGGAACCACCTGCCGGCCAAGCCTGAACCACCTGCCAAGCACAACGGAACAACCTGCCGGACACGCCAAAATCACCTGCGTGTTATGCCAGAACCACTTGGAGGACTCTCTGGGATGACCTGCCGGGCATGCCGGAACCACCTCTCAGACGTGCCAGAACCATGTGGCGGACAGTCCGGAATCACCTGTTGGGCATGCGCAACCACCTCTGAGACGTACCAGAACCACATGCCGTGCAGGCTGGAACCACCTACCGGACAGACCGGAATCACCTTTCGGGCATGCCGGAACCACCTGTCAGATGTGCCAGAAACACGTGCCGGAGACGCCGGAAGCACCTGCCAAGCACGTTGGAACCACCTGCTCAACTCGCCTGAACCACCTGCCGGACATGCCAAAATCACCTGCCGACTATGCCAGAACCACTTGGCGAACACTCCGGAATCACTTGCCGGGCATGCAGGAACCACCTCTCAGACATGCCAGAACCCCGTGCCAATGACCCCGGAAGCACCAGCCGAGCACGCCGGAACCACCTGCTCGACTCGCCAGAACCACCTGCAGATCATGCAAAAATCACCTGCCGGCTACGCCACAACCAGTTGGTGAACACTTTGGAATCACCTGCCAGGCTTGCTGGAACCACCTGCCAGTCATGCCAAAATCACCTGCCAACTACGCCAGAACCGCTTGGCGGACACTGCGGAAACACCTGTCGGGCCGGCTGGAACCACATCTCAGACGTGCCAGAAACGTGTTCATGAGATGCTGGAACCACACCCCGAACAGACGGATACCACCTGCCAGAACCGCCTGAACCACCTGCTGAGAACGCCGGAACCACCTGCTCGACTCACCGGTACCACCTCCCTGACACGCCAAAATCACCTGCTGGGTATGCCAGAACCACTTGGCGGACACTCCGGAATCATCTGCCGGACATGCCGGAACCAGCTCTCAGACACACCAGAACCAAGTGCCGGAGACGCCGGAAGCACCTGCCGAGCATGCCGGAGCCACCTGCTCGACTCGCCAGAAACACCTGCCGGACACGCCAAAATCACCTGACGGGTATGCCAGAACCACCTGGCGGACACTACGGAATCACCTGCCGCGCATGCCGGAACCACCTCTCAGACGTGCCGGAAGCACGTGCCAGACACGCCGGAAACACCTACCGCACAGACCGGAACCACCTGCCAAGAGCGCCGGAGCCACCTGTTTGACTCGCTGGAACCACCTGCCGGACAGGCCAATATCAACTGCTGGCTATGCCAGAACCACCTGGGGGACAGTCCGGGATCACCTGCCAGCCATGGCGGAACCACCTCTCAGACGTACCAGAACCACCTGCCGGAGAAGCTGGAAACACGTCCTGGACAGACTGGAACCACGTGACGGCCATTCCTGAACCACCTGCCAAGCACGGCGGAACCACCTGCCGGACACGCCAAAATCACCTGCGGGCTACGCCAGAACCACTTGGACGACTCTCCGGGCATGTTGGAACCACCTCTCAGACGTGCCAGAAGCACGAGGCGGACAGTCCGGAATGACCTGTTGGGCATACGCAACCACCTCTGACACGTACCAGAACCACGTCCCGTGCACGCCGGAACCACCTACCGGACAGACCGGAATCAACTTTTGGGCATGCCGGAACCACCAGTCAGATATGCCAGAACCACGTGCCAATGACCCCGGAAGCACCTGCCGAGCACGCCGGAACCACCTGCTCGACTCGCCAGAACCACCTGCCGGACACGCAAAAATCACCTGCCGGCTACGCCACAACCAGTTGGGGAACACTTCGGAATCACCTGCCGGGCTTGCTGGAACCACCTGCCGGTCATGCCAAAATCACCTGCCAACTACGCCAGTACCACTTGGCGGACACTGTGGAAACACCTGTCGGGCCGGCCGGAACCACATCTCAGACGTGCCAGAACCATGTGCATGAGATGCTGGAACCACACCCCGAACAGACGGAAAACACCTGCCAGACGCGTCTGAACAACCTGCCGAGCACGCCGGAGCCACCTACCTGACATGCCCAAATCACCAGCCGGGTATGCCAGAACCACTTGGCGGACACTCCGGAATCATCTGCCGGACATGCCGGAACCAGCTCTCAGACACACCAGAACCACGTGCCGGAGACGCCGGAAGCACCTGCCGAGCATGCCGGAGCCACATGCTCGACTCGCCAGAAACACCTGCCGGACACGCCAAAATCACCTGCCGGGTACGCCAGAACCACCTGGCGGACACTCCGAAACCACCTGTCGCGCATGCCGGAACCACCTCTCAGACGTGTCGGAAGCATGTGCCGGACACGCCAGAATCTCCTACCGGACAGACCGGAACCACCTGCCGAGCACGCCGGAGCCACCTGTTCGACTCGCTGGAACCACCTGCCGGACAGGCCAATATCAACTGCTGGCTATGCCAGAACCACCTGGGGGACGGTCCGGAATCACCTGCCAGCCATGGCGGAACCACCTCTCAGACGTACCAGAACCACCTGCCGGAGAAGCTGGAAACACGTCCTGGGCAGTCTGGAACCACCTGCCGGCCAAGCCTGAACCACCTGCCAAGCACAACGGAATAACCTGCCGGACACGCCAAAATCACCTGCGTGTTATGCCAGAACCACTTGGAGGACTCTCTGGGATGACCTGCCGGGCATGCCGGAACCACCTCTCAGACGTGCCAGAACCATGTGGCGGACAGTCCGGAATCACCTGTTGGGCATGCGCAACCACCTCTGAGACGTACCAGAACCACATGCCGTGCAGGCTGGAACCACCTACCGGACAGACCGGAATCACCTTTCGGGCATGCCGGAACCACCTGTCAGACGTGCCAGAAACACGTGCCGGAGACGCCGGAAGCACCTGCCAAGCACGTTGGAACCACCTGCTCAACTCGCCTGAACCACCTGCCGGACATGCCAAAATCACCTGCCGACTATGCCAGAACCACTTGGCGAACACTCCGGAATCACTTGCCGGGCATGCAGGAACCACCTCTCAGACATGCCAGAACCCCGTGCCAATGACCCCGGAAGCACCAGCCGAGCACGCCGGAACCACCTGCTCGACTCGCCAGAACCACCTGCCGATCACGCAAAAATCACCTGCCGGCTACGCCACAACCAGTTGGTGAACACTTTGGAATCACCTGCCAGGCTTGCTGGAACCACCTGCCAGTCATGCCAAAATCACCTGCCAACTACGCCAGAACCGCTTGGCGGACACTGCGGAAACACCTGTCGGGCCGGCTGGAACCACATCTCAGACGTGCCAGAAACGTGTTCATGAGATGCTGGAACCACACCCCGAACAGACGGATACCACCTGCCAGAACCGCCTGAACCACCTGCTGAGCACGCCGGAACCACCTGCTCGACTCACCGGTACCACCTCCCTGACACGCCAAAATCACCTGCTGGGTATGCCAGAACCACTTGGCGGACACTCCGGAATCATCTGCCGGACATGCCGGAACCAGCTCTCAGACACACCAGAACCAAGTGCCGGAGACGCCGGAAGCACCTGCCGAGCATGCCGGAGCCACCTGCTCGACTCGCCAGAAACACCTGCCGGACACGCCAAAATCACCTGCCGGGTATGCCAGAACCACTTCGGGGACAAGCCGGAATCACGTGAGGGGCATGCCGACACAGCCTCTCAGACTGAACCTCGTGCCTGACACCACAGAACCACCTGCCGGACAGACCGGAACCACCTGCCGGACACGCCGGAACCACCGGCTCGACCCGCCGGAACGACCGCTGGACATGCAAAATCACCTGCCGGCTACGCCGGAAACACTTGGCGAACACTCCGGAATCACCTGCCGGGCATGCCGGAACCACCTCTCAGATATGCCAGAACCACGTGCCAATGACCCCGGAAGCACCTGCCGAGCACGCCGGAACCACCTGCTCGACTCGCCAGAACCACCTGCCGGACACGCAAAAATCACCTGCCGGCTACGCCACAACCAGTTGGGGAACACTCCGAAACCACCTGTCGCGCATGCCGGAACCACCTCTCAGACGTGCCGGAAGCACGTGCCGGACACGCCGGAATCACCTACCAGACAGACCGGAACCACCTGCCGAGCACGCCGGAGCCACCTGTTCGACTCGCTGGAACCACCTGCCGGACAGGCCAATATCAACTGCTGGCTAGGCCAGAACCACCTGGGGGACGGTCCGGAATCACCTGCCAGCCATGGCGGAACCACCTCTCAGACGTACCAGAACCACCTGCCGCAGAAGCTGGAAACACGTCCTGTGCAGTCTGGAACCACCTGCCGGCCAAGCCTGAACCACCTGCCAAGCACAACGGAACAACCTGCCGGACACGCCAAAATCACCTGCGTGTTATGCCAGAACCACTTGGAGGACTCTCTGGGATGACCTGCCGGGCATGCCGGAACCACCTCTCAGACGTGCCAGAACCATGTGGCGGACAGTCCGGAATCACCTGTTGGGCATGCGCAACCACCTCTGAGACGTACCAGAACCACATGCCGTGCAGGCTGGAACCACCTACCGGACAGACCGGAATCACCTTTCGGGCATGCCGGAACCACCTGTCAGATGTGCCAGAAACACGTGCCGGAGACGCCGGAAGCACCTGCCAAGCACGTTGGAACCACCTGCTCAACTCGCCTGAACCACCTGCCGGACATGCCAAAATCACCTGCCGACTATGCCAGAACCACTTGGCGAACACTCCGGAATCACTTGCCGGGCATGCAGGAACCACCTCTCAGACATGCCAGAACCCCGTGCCAATGACCCCGGAAGCACCAGCCGAGCACGCCGGAACCACCTGCTCGACTCGCCAGAACCACCTGCAGATCATGCAAAAATCACCTGCCGGCTACGCCACAACCAGTTGGTGAACACTTTGGAATCACCTGCCAGGCTTGCTGGAACCACCTGCCAGTCATGCCAAAATCACCTGCCAACTACGCCAGAACCGCTTGGCGGACACTGCGGAAACACCTGTCGGGCCGGCTGGAACCACATCTCAGACGTGCCAGAAACGTGTTCATGAGATGCTGGAACCACACCCCGAACAGACGGATACCACCTGCCAGAACCGCCTGAACCACCTGCTGAGAACGCCGGAACCACCTGCTCGACTCACCGGTACCACCTCCCTGACACGCCAAAATCACCTGCTGGGTATGCCAGAACCACTTGGCGGACACTCCGGAATCATCTGCCGGACATGCCGGAACCAGCTCTCAGACACACCAGAACCAAGTGCCGGAGACGCCGGAAGCACCTGCCGAGCATGCCGGAGCCACCTGCTCGACTCGCCAGAAACACCTGCCGGACACGCCAAAATCACCTGACGGGTATGCCAGAACCACCTGGCGGACACTACGGAATCACCTGCCGCGCATGCCGGAACCACCTCTCAGACGTGCCGGAAGCACGTGCCAGACACGCCGGAAACACCTACCGCACAGACCGGAACCACCTGCCAAGAGCGCCGGAGCCACCTGTTTGACTCGCTGGAACCACCTGCCGGACAGGCCAATATCAACTGCTGGCTATGCCAGAACCACCTGGGGGACAGTCCGGGATCACCTGCCAGCCATGGCGGAACCACCTCTCAGACGTACCAGAACCACCTGCCGGAGAAGCTGGAAACACGTCCTGGACAGACTGGAACCACGTGACGGCCATTCCTGAACCACCTGCCAAGCACGGCGGAACCACCTGCCGGACACGCCAAAATCACCTGCGGGCTACGCCAGAACCACTTGGACGACTCTCCGGGCATGTTGGAACCACCTCTCAGACGTGCCAGAAGCACGTGGCGGACAGTCCGGAATGACCTGTTGGGCATACGCAACCACCTCTGACACGTACCAGAACCACGTCCCGTGCACGCCGGAACCACCTACCGGACAGACCGGAATCAACTTTTGGGCATGCCGGAACCACCAGTCAGATATGCCAGAACCACGTGCCAATGACCCCGGAAGCACCTGCCGAGCACGCCGGAACCACCTCTCAGATATGCCAGAAACACGTGCCGGAGACGCCGGAAGCACCTGCCAAGCACGTTGGAACCACCTGCTCAACTCGCCTGAACCACCTGCTGGACATGCCAAAATCACCTGCTGACTATGCCAGAACCACTTGGCGAACACTCCGGAATCACTTGCCGGGCATGCAGGAACCACCTCTCAGACATGCCAGAACCCCGTGCCAATGACCCCGGAAACACCAGCCGAGCACGCCGGAACCACCTGCTCGACTCGCGAGAACCACCTGCCGATCACGCGAAAATCACCTGCCCGCTACGCCACAACCAGTTGGTGAACACTTTGGAATCACCTGCCAGGCTTGCTGGAACCACCTGCCAGTCATGCCAAAATCACCTGCCAACTACGCCAGAACCGCTTGGCGGACACTGCGGAAACACCTGTCGGGCCGGCTGGAACCACATCTCAGACGTGCCAGAAACGTGTTCATGAGATGCTGGAACCACACCCCGAACAGACGGATACCACCTGCCAGAACCGCCTGAACCACCTGCTGAGCACGCCGGAACCACCTGCTCGACTCACTGGTACCACCTCCCTGACACGCCAAAATCACCTGCTGGGTATGCCAGAACCACTTGGCGGACACTCCGGAATCATCTGCCGGACATGCCGGAACCAGCTCTCAGACACACCAGAACCAAGTGCCGGAGACGCCGGAAGGACCTGCCGAGCATGCCGGAGCCACCTGCTCGACTCGCCAGAAACACCTGCCGGACACGCCAAAATCACCTGCCGGGTATGCCAGAACCACTTCGGGGACAAGCCGGAATCACGTGAGGGGCATGCCGGCACAGCCTCTCAGACTGAACCTCGTGCCGGACACCACAGAACCACCTGCCGGACAGACCGGAACCACCTGCCGGACACGCCGGAACCACCGGCTCGACCCGCCGGAACGACCGCTGGACATGCAAAATCACCTGCCGGCTACGCCGGAAACACTTGGCGAACACTCCGGAATCACCTGCCGGGCATGCCGGAACCACCTCTCAGATATGCCAGAACCACGTGCCAATGACCCCGGAAGCACCTGCCGAGCACGCCGGAACCACCTGCTCGACTCGCCAGAACCACCTGCCGGACACGCAAAAATCACCTGCCGGCTACGCCACAACCATTTGGGGAACACTTCGGAATCAACTGCCGGGCTTGCTGGAACCACCTGCCGGTCATGCCAAAATCACCAGCCAACTACGCCAGTACCACTTGGCGGACACTGTGGAAACACCTGTCGGGCCGGCCGGAACCACATCTCAGACGTGCCAGAACCATGTGCATGAGATGCTGGAACCACACCCCGAACAGACGGAAAACACCTGCCAGACGCGTCTGAACAACCTGCCGAGCACGCCGGAGCCACCTACCTGACATGCCCAAATCACCAGCCGGGTATGCCAGAACCACTTGGCGGACACTCCGGAATCATCTGCTGGACATGCCGGAACCAGCTCTCAGACACACCAGAACCACGTGCCGGAGACGCCGGAAGCACCTGCCGAGCATGCCGGAGCCACCTGCTCGACTCGCCAGAAACACCTGTCGGACACGCCAAAATCACCTGCCGGGTACGCCAGAACCACCTGGCGGACACTCCGAAATCACCTGTCGCGCATGCCGGAACCACCTCTCAGACGTGCCGGAACCACGTGCCGGACACACCGGAATCACCTACCGGACAGACCGGAACCACCTGCCGAGCACGCCGGAGCCACCTGTTCGACTCGCTGGAACCACCTGCCGGACAGGCCAATATCAACTGCTGGCTATGCCAGAACCACCTGGGGGATGGTCCGGAATCACCTGCCAGCCATGGCGGAACCACCTCTCAGACGTACCAGAACCACCTGCCGGAGAAGCTGGAAACACGTCCTGGACAGTCTGGAACCACCTGCCGGCCAAGCCTGAACCACCTGCCAAGCACAACGGAACAACCTGCCAGACACGCCAAAATCACCTGCGTGTTATGCCAGAACCACTTGGAGGACTCTCTGGGATGACCTGCCGGGCATGCCGGAACCACCTCTCAGACGTGCCAGAACCATGTGGCGGACAGTCCGGAATCACCTGTTGGGCATGCGCAACCACCTCTGACACGTACCAGAACCACGTGCTGTGCACGCCGGAACCACCTACCGGACAGACCGGAATCAACTTTTGGGCATGCCGGAACCACCAGTCAGATGTGCCAGAAACACATGCCGGAGACGCCGGAAGCACCTGCCGAGCACGTCGCAACCACCTGCTCAACTCGCCAGAACCCCCTGCCGGACACGCCAAAATCACCTGCCGGTTATGCCAGAACCACCTGGGGGACAGTCCGGGATCACCTGCCAGCCATGGCGGAACCACCTCTCAGACGTACCAGAACCACCTGCCGGAGAAGCTGGAAACACGTCCTGGACAGACTGGAACCACGTGACGGCCATGCCTGAACCACCTGCCGAGCACGGCGGAACCACCTGCCGGACACGCCAAAATCACCTGCGGGCTACGCCAGAACCACTTGGACGACTCTCCGAAATGACCTGCCGGGCATGTTGGAACCACCTCTCAGACGTGCCAGAAGCACGTGGCGGACAGTCCGGAATCACCTGTTGGGCATACGCAACCACCTCTGACACGTACCAGAACCACGTGCCGTGCACGCCGGAACCACCTACCGGACAGATCGGAATCAACTTTTGGGCATGCCGGAACCACCAGTCAGAAGTGCCAGAAACACGTGCCGGAGACGCCGGAAGCACCTGCCGAGCACGTCGCAACCACCTGCTCAACTCGCCTTTACCACCTGCCGGACACGCCAAAATCACCTGCCCGCTACACCAGCACCACTTCGGGGACAAGCCGGAATCACGTGAGGGGCATGCCGGCACAGCCTCTCAGACTGAACCTCGTGCCGGATACCACAGAACCACCTGCCAGACAGACCGGAACCACCTGCCGGACACGCCGGGACCACCGGCTCGACCCGCCCTAACGACCGCTGGACATGCAAAATCACCTGCCGGCTACGCCGGAAACACTTGGCGAACACTCCGGAATCACCTGCCGGGCATGCCGGAACCACCTCTCAGATATGCCAGAACCACGTGCCAATGACCCCGGAAGCACCTGCCGAGCACGCCGGAACCACCTGCTCGACTCGCCAGAACCACCTGCCGATAACGCAGAAGTCAACTGCCGGCTACGCCACAACCAGTTGGGGAACACTTCGGAATCACCTGCCGGGCTTGCTGGAACCACCTGCCGGTCATGCCAAAATCACCTGTCAGCTACGCCAGTATCACTTGGCGGACACTGCGGAAACACCTGTCGGGCCGGCTGGAACCACATCTCGGACGTGCCAGAAAAGTGTTCATGAGATGCTGGAACCACACCTCGAACAGACGGATACCACCTGCCAGAACCGCCTGAACCACCTGCTGAGCACGCCGGAACCACCTGCTCGACTCACCGGTACCACCTCCCTGACACGCCAAAATCACCTGCTGGGTATGCCAGAACCACTTGGCGGACACTCCGGAATCATCTGCCGGACATGCCGGAACCAGCTCTCAGACACACCAGAACCACGTGCCGGAGACGCCGGAAGCACCTGCCGAGCATGCCGGAGCCACGTGCTCGACTCGCCAGAAACACCTGCCGGACACGCCAAAATCAACTGCCAGGTACGCCAGAACCACCTGGCGGACACTCCGAAATCACCTGTCGCGCATGCCGGAACCACCTCTCAGACGTGCCGGAAGCACGTGCCGGACACGCCGGAATCACCTACCGGACAGACCGGAACCACCTGCCGAGCACGCCGGAGCCACCTGTTCGACTCGCTGGAACCACCTGCCGGAGAGGCAAATATCAACTGCTGGCTATGCCAGAACCACCTGGGGGACAGTCCGGGATCACCTGCCAGCCATGGCGGAACCACCTCTCAGACGTACCAGAACCACCTGCCGGAGAAGCTGGAAACACGTCCTGGACAGACTGGAACCACGTGACGGCCATGCCTGAACCACCTGCCGAGCACGGCGGAACCAGCTGCCGGACACGCCAAAATCACCTGCGGGCTACGCCAGAACCAATTGGATGACTCTCTGAAATGACCTGACGGGCATGTTGGAACCACCTCTCAGACGTCCCAGAAGCACGTGGTGGACAGTCCGTAATCACCTGTTGGGCATACGCAGCCACCTCTGAGACGTACCAGAACCACGTGCCGTGCACTCCGGAACCACCTACCGGAGAGACCGGAATCAACTTTTGGGCATGCCGGAACCACCAGTCAGATGTGCCAGAAACACGTGCCGGAGACTCCGGAAGCACCTGCCGAGCACGTCGCAACAACCTGCTCAACTCGCCTGAACCACCTGCCGGACACGCCAAAATCACCTGCCCGCTACACCAGCACCACTTCGGGGACAAGCCGGAATCACGTGAGGGGCATGCCGGCACAGCCTCTCAGACTGAACCTCGTGCCGGACACCATAGAACCACCTGCCGGACAGACCGGAACCACCTGCCGGACACGCCGGAACCACCGGCTCGACCCGCCGGAACGACCGCTGGACGTGCAAAATCACCTGCCGGCTATGCCGCAAACACTTGGCGAACACTCCGGAATCACCTGCCGGGCATGCCGGAACCACCTCTCAGATATGCCAGAAACACGTGCCAATGACCTCGGAAGCACCTGCCGAGCACGCCGGAACCACCTGCTCGACACGCCAGAACCACCTGCCGGACACCCAGAAATCACCTGCCGGCTACGCCACAACCAGTTGGGGAACACTTCGGAATCACCTGTCGGGCTTGCTGGGACCACCTGCCGGTCATGCCAAAATCACCTGCCAACTACGCCAGTACCACTTGGCGGACACTGTGGAAACACCTGTCGGGCCGGCCGGAACCACCTCTCAGACGTGCCGGAAGCACGTGCCAGACACGCCGGAAACACCTACCGGACAGATCGGAACCACCTGCCGAGCACGCCGGAGCCACCTGTTCGACTCGCTGGAACCACCTGCCGGACAGGCCAATATCAACTGCTGGCTATGCCAGAACCACCTGGGGGACGGTCCGGAATCACCTGCCAGCCATGGCGGAACCACCTCTCAGACGTACCAGAACCACCTGCCGGAGAAGCTGGAAACACGTCCTGGACAGTCTGGAACCACCTGCCGGCCAAGCCTGAACCACCTGCCAATCACAACGGAACAACCTGCCAGACACGCCAAAATCACCTGCATGTTATGCCAGAACCACTTGGAGGACTCTCTGGGATGACCTGCCGGGCATGCCGGAACCACCTCTCAGACGTGCCAGAACCATGTGGCGGACAGTCCGGAATCACCTGTTGGGCATGCGCAACCACCTCTGAGACGTACCAGAACCACATGCCGTGCAGGCTGGAACCACCTACCGGACAGACCGGAATCACCTTTCGGGCATGCCGGAACCACCAGTCAGATGTGCCAGAAACACGTGCCGGAGACGCCGGAAGCACCTTCCAAGCACGTTGGAACCACCTGCCGGACATGCCAAAATCACCTGCCGACTATGCCAGAACCACTTGGCGAACACTCCGGAATCACTTGCCGGGCATGCAGGAACCACCTCTCAGACATGCCAGAACCCCGTGCCAATGACCCCGGAAGCACCAGCCGAGCACGCCGGAACCACCTGCTCGACTCGCCAGAACCACCTGCCGATCACACAAACATCACCTGCCGGCTACGCCACAACCAGTTGGTGAACACTTTGGAATCACCTGCCAGGCTTGCTGGAACCACCTGCCAGTCATGCCAAAATCACCTGCCAACTACGCCAGAACCGCTTGGCGGACACGGCGGAAACACCTGTCGGGCCGGCCGGAACCACATCTCAGACATGCCAGAAACGTGTTCATGAGATGCTGGAACCACAGCCCGAACAGACGGATACCACCTGCCAGAACCTCCTGAACCACCTGCTGAGCACGCCGGAACCACCTGCTCGACTCACCGGTACCACCTCCCTGACACACCAAAATCACCTGCTGGGTATGCCAGAACCACTTGGCGGACACTCCGGAATCATCTGCCGGACATGCCGGAACCAGCTCTCAGACACACCAGAATCAAGTGCCGGAGACGCCGGAAGCACCTGCCGAGCATGCCGGAGCCACCTGCTCGACTCGCCAGAAACACCTGCCGGACATGCCAAAATCACCTGCCGGGTATGCCAGAACCACCTGGCGGACACTACGGAATCACCTGCCGCGCATGCCGGAACCACCTCTCAGACGTGCCGGAAGCACGTGCCAGACACGCCAGAAACACCTACCGGACAGACCGGAACCACCTGCCGAGCACGCTGGAGCCACCTGTTCGACTCGCTGGAAAAACCTTCCGGACAGGCCAATATCAACTGCTGGCTATGCCAGAACCACCTGGGGGACGGTCCGGGATCACCTGCCAGCCATGGCGGAACCACCTCTCAGACGTAGCAGAACCACCTGCCGGAGAAGCTGGAAACACGTCCTGGACAGACTGGAACCACGTGACGGCCATGCCTGAACCACCTGCCGAGCACGGCGGAACCACCTGCCGGACATGCCAAAATCACCTGCGGGCTACGCCAGAACCACTTGGACGACTCTCCGAAATGACCTGTCGGGCATGTTGGAACCACCTCTCAGACGTGCCCGAAGCACGTGGCGGACAGTCCGGAATCACCTGTTGGGCATACGCAACCACCTCTGACACGTACCAGAACCACGTGCCGTGCACTCCGGATCCACCTACCGGAGAGACCGGAATCAACTTTTGGGCATGCCGGAACCACCAGTCAGATGTGCCAGAAACACGTGCCGGAGACTCCGGAAGCACCTGCCGAGCACGTCGCAACCACCTGCTCAACTCGCCTGAACCACCTGCCGGACACGCCAAAATCACCTGCCCGCTACACCAGCACCACTTCGGGGACAAGCCGGAATCACGTGAGGGGCATGCCGGCACAGCCTCTCAGACTGAACCTCGTGCCGGACACCATAGAACCACCTGCCGGACAGACCGGAACCACCTGCCGGACACGCCGGAACCACAGGCTCGACCCGCCGGAACGACCGCTGGACGGTGCAAAATCACCTGCCGGCTACGCCGGAAACACTTGGCGAACACTCCGGAATCACCTGCCGGGCATGCCGTAATCACCTCTCAGATATGCCAGAACCACGTGCCAATGACCCCGGAAGCACCTGCCGAGCACGCCGGAAACACCTGCTCGACTCGCCAGAAACACCTGTCGGACACGCAGAAATCACCTGCCGGCTACGCCACAACCAGTTGGGGAACACTTCGGAATCACCTGCCGGGCTTGCTGGAACCACCTGCCGGTCATGCCAAAATCACCTGCCAACTACGCCAGTACCACTTGGCGGACACTGTGGAAACACCTGTCGGGCCGGCCGGAACCACATCTCAGACGTGACAGAACCATGTGCATGAGATGCTGGAACCACACCCCGAACAGACGGAAATCACCTGCCAGACCCGTCTGAACAACCTGCCGAGCACGCCGGAGCCACCTACCTGACATGCCCAAATCACCAGCCGGGTATGCCAGAACCACTTGGCGGACATCCTGGAATCATCAGCCGGACACGCCGGAACCAGCTCTCAGACACACCAGAACCACGTGCCGGAGACGCCGGAAGCACCTGCCGAGCATGCCGGTACAACCTGCTCGACTCGCCAGAACCACCTGCCGATCACGGAAAAATCACCTGCCGGCTACGCCACAACCAGTTGGTGAACACTTTGGAATCACCTGCCAGGCTTGCTGGAACCACCTGCCAGTCATGCCAAAATCACCAGCCAACTACGCCAGAACCGCTTGGCGGACACTGCGGAAACACCTGTCGGGCCGGCTGGAACCACATCTCAGACGTGCCAGAAACGTGTTCATGAGATGCTGGAACCACACCCCGAACAGACGGATACCACCTGCCAGAACCGCCTGAACCACCTGCTGAGCACGCCGGAACACCTGCTCCACTCACCGGTACCACCTCCCTGACACGCCAAAATCACCTGCTGGGTATGCCAGAACCACTTGGCGGACACTCCGGAATCATCTGCCGGACATGCCGGAACCAGCTCTCAGACACACCAGAACCAATTGCCGGAGATTCCGGAAGCACCTGCCGAGCATGCGGAGCCACCTGCTTGACTCGCCAGAAACACCTGCCGGACACGCCAAAATCACCTGCCGGGTATGCCAGAACCACCTGGCGGACACAACGGAATCACCTGCCGCGCATGCCGGAACCACCTCTCAGACGTGCCGGAAGCACGTGCCAGACACACCGGAAACACCTGCCGGACAGACCGGAACCACCTGCCAAGAACGCCGGAGCCACCTGTTCGACTCGCTGGAACCACCTGCCGGACAGGCCAATATCAACTGCTGGCTATGCCAGAACCACCTGGGGGACGGTCCGGGATCACCTGCCAGCCATGGCGGAACCACCTCTCAGACGTACCAGAACCACCTGCCGGAGAAGCTGGAAACACGTCCTGGACAGTCTGGAACCACCTGCCGGCCAAGCCTGAACCACCTGTCAAGCACAACGGAACAACCTGCCAGACACGCCAAAATCACCTGCGTGTTATGCCAGAACCACTTGGAGGACTCTCTGGGATGACCTGCCGGGCATGCCGGAACCACCTCTCAGACGTGCCAGAACCATGTGGCGGACAGTCCGGAATCACCTGTTGGGCATGCGCAACCACCTCTGAGATGTACCAGAACCACATGCCGTGCAGGCTGGAACCACCTACCGGACAGACCGGAATCACCTTTCGGGCATGCCGGAACCACCAGTCAGATGTGCCAGAAACACGTGCCGGAGACACCGGAAGCACCTGCCGAGCACGTCGCAACCACCTGCTCAACTCGCCTGAACCACCTGCCGGACACGCCAAAATCACCTGCCCGCTACACCAGCACCACTTCGGGGACAAGCCGGAATCACGTGAGGGGCATGCCGGCACAGCCTCTCAGACTGAACCTCGTTCCGGACACCATAGAACCACCTGCCGAACAGACCGGAACCACCTGCCGGACACGCCGGAACCACCGGCTCGACCCGCCGGAACGACCGCTGGACGTGCAAAATCACCTGCCGGCTACGCCGGAAACACTTGGCGAACACTCCGGAATCACCTGCCGGGCATGCCGGAACCACCTCTCAGATATGCCAGAACCACGTGCCAATGACCCCGGAAGCACCTGCCGATCACGCCGGAAACACCTGCTCGACTCGCCAGAAACACCTGCCGGACACGCAGAAATCACCTGCCGGCTACGCCACAACCAGTTGGGGAACACTTCGGAATCACCTGCCGGGCTTGCTGGAACCACCTGCCGGTCATGCCAAAATCACCTGCCTACTACGCCAGTACCACTTGGCGGACACTGTGGAAACACCTGTCGGGCCGGCCGGAACCACATCTCAGATGTGACAGAACCATGTGCATGAGATGCTGGAACCACACCCCGAACAGACGAAAATCACCTGCCAGACCCGTCTGAACAACCTGCCGAGCACGCCGGAGCCACCTACCTTACATGCCCAAATCACCAGCCGGGTATGCCAGAACCACTTGGCGGACACTCCGGAATCATCAGCCGGACATGCCGGAACCAGCTCTCAGACACACCAGAACCACGTGCCGGAGACGCCGGAAGCACCTGCCGAGCATGCCGGTACAACCTGCTCGACTCGCCAGAACCACCTGCCGATCACGCAAAAATCACCTGCCGGCTACGCCACAACCAGTTGGTGAACACTTTGGAATCACCTGCCAGGCTTGCTGGAACCACCTGCCAGTCATGCCAAAATCACCAGCCAACTACGCCAGAACCGCTTGGCGGACACTGCGGAAACACCTGTCGGGCCGGCTGGAACCACATCTCAGACATGCCAGAAACGTGTTCATGAGATGCTGGAACCACACCCCGAACAGACGGATACCACCTGCCAGAACCGCCTGAACCACCTGCTGAGCACGCCGGAACACCTGCTCCACTCACCGGTACCACCTCCCTGACACGCCAAAATCACCTGCTGGGTATGCCAGAACCACTTGGCGGACACTCCGGAATCATCTGCCGGACATGCCGGAACCAGCTCTCAGACACACCAGAACCAATTGCCGGAGATTCCGGAAGCACCTGCCGAGCATGCCGGAGCCACCTGCTTGACTCGCCAGAAACACCTGCCGGACACGCCAAAATCACCTGCCGGGTATGCCAGAACCACCTGGCGGACACAACGGAATCCACCTGCCGCGCATGCCTGAACCACCTCTCAGACGTGCCGGAAGCACGTGCCAGACACACCGGAAACACCTACTGGACAGACCGGAACCACCTGCCAAGAACGCCGGGCAGCCGACCTGTTCGACTCGCTGGAACCACCTGCCGGACAGGCCAATATCAACTGCTGGCTATGCCAGAACCACCTGGGGGACGGTCCGGGATCACCTGCCAGCCATGGCGGAACCACCTCTCAGACGTACCAGAACCACCTGCCGGAGAAGCTGGAAACACGTCCTGGACAGACTGGAACCAGGCGACGGCCATGCCTGAACCACCTGCCGAGCACGGTGGAACCACCTGCCGGACACGCCAAAATCACCTGCGGGCTACGCCAGAACCAATTGGACGACTCTCCAAAATGACCTGCCGTGCATGTTCTTGGCAACCACCTCTCAGATGTGCCAGAAGCACGTGGTGGACAGTCCGGAATCACCTGTTGGGCATACGCAACCACCTCTGAGACGTACCAGAACCACGTGCCGTGCACGCCGGAACCACCTACCGGAGAGACCGGAATCAACTTTTTGGGCATGCCGGAACCTCCGTAGTCAGATGTGCCAGAAACACGTGCCGGAGACGCCGGAAGCACCTGCCGAGCACGTCGCAACTGACCTGCTCAACTCGCCGGAACCACCTGGGGGACATGCCAAAATCACCTGCCCGCTGCACGACAGCACCACTTCGGGGACAAGCCGGAATCACGTGAGGGGCATGCCGGCACAGCGTCTCAGACTGAACCTCGTGCCGGACACCACAGAACCACCTGCCGGACAGACCGGGACCACGTGCCGGACACGCCGGAACCACCGGCTCGACCTGCCGGAACGACCGCTGGACGTGCAAAATCACCTGCCGGCTATGCCGGAAACACTTGGCGAGCACTCCGGAATCACCTGCCGGGCATGCCGGAACCACCTTTCAGATATGCCATAATGCGGGCCAATGACCCCGGAAGCACCTGCAGAGCACGCCGGAACCACCTGCTCGACTCGCCAGAACCACCTGCCGGACACGCAAAATTCCCTACCTGCCGGCTACGCCACAACCAGTTGGGGAACACTTCGGTATTCACCTGCCGGGCTTGCTGGAACCACCTGCCGGTCATGCCAAAATCACCTGCCAACTACGCCAGTACCACTTGGCGGACACTGTGGAAACACCTGTCGGCCCGGCCGGAACCACATCTCAGACGTGCCAGAACCATGTGCATGAGATGTTGGAACCACACCACGAACAGACGGAAAACACCTGCCAGACCCGTCTGAACAACCTGCCGAGCACGCCGGAGCCACCTGCTCGACTCGCCGGAACCACCTACCTGACATGCCCAAATCACCAGCCGGGTATGCCAGAACCACTTGGCGGACACTCCGGAATCATCAGCCGGACATGCCGGAACCAGCTCTCAGACACACCAGAACCACGTGCCGGAGACGCCGGAAGCACCTGCCGAGCATGCCGGTAGCAACCTGCTCGACTCGCCAGAACCACCTGCCGATCACGCAAAAATCACCTGCCGGCTACGCCACAACCAGTTGGTGAACACTTTGGAATCACCTGCCAGGCTTGCTGGAACCACCTGCCAGTCATGCCAAAATCACCAGCCAACTACGCCAGAACCGCTTGGCGGACACTGCGGAAACACCTGTCGGGCCGGCTGGAACCACATCTCAGACATGCCAGAAACGTGTTCATGAGATGCTGGAACCACACCCCGAACAGACGGATACCACCTGCCAGAACCGCCTGAACCACCTGCTGAGCACGCCGGAACACCTGCTCCACTCACCGGTACCACCTCCCTGACACGCCAAAATCACCTGCTGGGTATGCCAGAACCACTTGGCGGACACTCCGGAATCATCTGCCGGACATGCCGGAACCAGCTCTCAGACACACCAGAACCAATCGCCGGAGATTCCGGAAGCACCTGCCGAGCATGCCGGAGCCACCTGCTTGACTCGCCAGAAACACCTGCCGGACACGCCAAAATCACCTGCCGGGTATGCCAGAACCACCTGGCGGACACAACGGAATCACCTGCCGCGCATGCCGGAACCACCTCTCAGACGTGCCGGAAGCACGTGCCAGACACACCGGAAACACCTGCCGGACAGACCGGAACCACCTGCCAAGAACGCCGGAGCCACCTGTTCGACTCGCTGGAACCACTCCTGCCGGCCAGGCCAAGTGTCTTCAACTGCTGGCTATGCCAGAACCACCTGGGGGACGGTCCGGGATCACCTGCCAGCCATGGCGGAACCACCTCTCAGACGTACCAGAACCACCTGCCGGAGAAGCTGGAAACACGTCCTGGACAGTCTGGAACCACGTGCCGGCCATGCCTGAACCACCTGCCGAGCACGGCGGAACCACCTGCCGGACACGCCAAAATCACCTGCGGGCTACGCCAGAACCACTTGGAGGACTCTCCGGGATGACCTGCCGGGCATGCCGGAACCACCTCTCAGACGTGCCAGAAGCACGTGGCGGACAGTCCGGAATCACCTGTTGGGCATGCGCAACCACCTCTGAGACGTACCAGAACCACGTGCCGTGCAGGCCGGAACCACCTACCGGACAGACCGGAATCACCTTTCGGGCATGCCGGAACCACCAGTCAGATGTGCCAGAAACACGTGCCGGAGACGCCGGAAGCACCTGCCGAGCACGTCGCAACCACCTGCTCAACTCGCCTGAACCACCTGCCGGACACGCCAAAATCACCTGCCCGCTACACCAGCACCACTTCGGGGACAAGCCGGAATCACGTGAGGGGCATGCCGGCACAGCCTCAGACTGAACCTCGTGCCGGACACCACAGAACCACCTGCCGGACAGACCGGAACCACCTGCCGGACACGCCGGAACCACCGGCTCGACCCGCCGGAACGACCGCTGGACGTGCAAAATCACCTGCCGGCTACGCCGGAAACACTTGGCGAACACTCCGGAATCACCTGCCGGGCATGCCGGGACCCACCTCTCAGATATGCCAGAACCACGTGCCAATGACCCCGGAAGCACCTGCCGAGCACGCCGGAACCACCTGCTCGACTCGCCAGAACCACCTGCCGGACACGCAGAAATCACCTGCCGGCTACGCCACAACCAGTTGGGGAACACTCTCGGAATCACCTGCCGGGCTTGCTGGAACCACCTGCCGGTCATGCCAAAATCACCTGCCTACTACGCCAGTACCACTTGGCGGACAGTGTGGAAACACGTGTCGGGCCGGCCGGGACCAACCACATCTCAGACGTGCCAGAACCATGTGCATGAGATGCTGGAACCACACCCCGAACAGACGGAAAACCACCTGCCAGACCCGTCTGAACAACCTGCCGAGCACGCCGGAGCCACCTACCTGACATGCCCAAATCACCAGCCGGGTATGCCAGAACCACTTGGCGGAACACTCCGGAATCATCTGCCGGACATGCCGGAACCAGCTCTCGGACCCGCCAGAACCACGTGCCGGAGACGCCGGAAGCACCTGCCGAGCATGCCGGTAGCCACCTGCTCGACTCGCCAGAACCACCTGCCGGATCACGCCAAAATCACCTGCCGGCTACTCCACAACCAGTTGGTGAACACTTTGGAATCACCTGCCAGGCTTGCTGGAACCACCTGCCAGTCATGCCAAAATCACCAGCCAACTACGCCAGAACCGCTTAGCAATACGTGG